>NW_027655974.1:0-269706 GCF_964235325.1 Thermobia domestica
CAACGTTTCTCTTCAAGCATGGAATTACCTGTTGATTTGCTTTGTGCAAAAGATAATTAATTCTACAAAATTGTTCGTAAGGTGATGACATTGAGAAAAAAAGATAGGTAATAGTACGTTAACTTGAGTGATTGCTTAGTTGTTGAGTCCGCTACAATATTATATACATATATAAAATTCAATAGTAGTTTATTACACAAATCTACTTCTGGTGCTGGTGGCTTACTTCTAGGTAACTGTAGGGAAGATTGGTTGATTAGATTTGAGTTCAACGATCCTTTCAACAGCGAGAGTATATGATATGTGAACCTACAGGTTAACATGGTATCCGACCTACATGAGCTCCCACCGAGAATCAAACTTGGGTATTCCTCGCCAAAACTGTAAGGAAGTGACTGTAGCTTAGAGGAGATCATTTCTATTTTCATCTTTTTACACGTATCCTGGGAAAGGAGAGAGCTCAGAGGTGGGAAGGTAGTTTAAAGTTTATGCCAAAATATAGTATGTCAGAAGCCTCTGAAGTTTGAGTGATGAAACTCGGCATATAAACTTCTTATTAAAAGTAAATGGACACATGTCTCAGCATTTTAGAACCCCCCTCCTCTAAAGGAAGAATAGGAGACAACTATTATATTCTTTAAGAAGATGAACAATTGAAATACTGTTACATATTTCTTTTCTTTTGGGGGAGGCAACTTCTTCACCAACGTTGCTCGACAAGGCTATTCCATCATATATAATGTATGTGAATATATTTTCAGGAAATACAATGTTGCGTATCCATAGTAATAAATTGTTAGAATTATACTACATATGATAATTGTTATATTTAATCATCTATTCGATTTGATGTGTGATGTGTAGATAGCGCTGGTGACTTATCTCATGGTTCTTTGTTAATTTTTCAAAGAGAGGAAGATTTGCCAGTGTAGACCCAGTAGCTTGAGGCAATTGGGTTGCTTCACTGTAACAGGAAATTAGAACGTGTTGAAGAGACAGCAAAATTTGGTCTCTAAAAAACATAAATAATAAAACTAAGTGCTGATAAGCAGATTACATATCGGGGGCCGCGGTGACTCAGTGGTAGAGCATTCACCTCTGGTTCATGGGGTCCCGGGTTCAAACCCTGCTCCCGCCAAGTGAACTTTGTGGTGGACAAACACCGTGTGCGTGGGTTTTCTCGGGGTTCTCCCGTTTCCTCCCACTTTCTCCATTCCACTATTTCATTCATTTCTCATAATCACCGTCTCCTTTAGCCTAACCGACATAACCGTGGGACGTAAAACTCAAAGATTTCATTTCATTTTTTCAGATTACATATCATAACCATACATATCATAGCTGAATATGCATCATATGGTATGTGTTATATGGTATGACTATATTAGAAACATGTAAATACTAGAAGAACGAAGTCAAATCCCTGCAACCAAATATGAGAAAATTCAGATTTTACTATTTTAGTTTATGTAAGTTGCTTATATGAAACGTACATACAAAGTGCATTAAACGAAAATATGACGAAAAGATATGTATCAAGCGATATGTTTTGCTGCTAGATAGTTTTTGTTCCCCTAACGTAATTGATAAAGATAAAAGTAAAAATTAACTTGTGTATCGAAAACATGAGCATGAATTATTCAACACAATAAAACACCAGTACTATTAGCATTAGCTAAGCATTTAAGGAACTTGTACTATAATTAATGTCTTATTAACTTTATAGTTTTCATGATACTCTTATGCATTATTTTATATATATATATTAGGAAATGTTTTCACTGTATAAATTACTGGTTTTAAGCAAACATAGTGTTGCTTCATTCGAGATGTGTTACATGTAAAATATACTATGAGAAAATTAAGTAGCAAGTTGTGTTTTGTGATCCATAAATGTACATATACATTGATGTCATTTCAAAGTTGACCAAATTGATTTAATATATTGAAAAAAATAATAATGTGATCATGATTTATAAACACATGTTCATTTGAAGAATTCTAAATGAGTTAATATTCATTATCTAGAGTAATTTTAACACATATTTCAGTGTATTTGTTGCTTTAAATATATCTTTAAAGTGAAATCAGTCTTGTGCTTGCATTTCAATCACTAGTTATCCACCACAATTAGAGAAACATATAATCTAATCACTTTTTAGTTATATTTTCTTAATTAATAATATTTCATAAATGTAAAATACTGTTAGTAGTTGGTTAAGTATTTTATGTCTTATTTTATCGAAACAAATTTTATTTTTCTTGATTATATACAAGTCAAATTGGCATCGCAAAGAAACTGAAAATGCAAACTCACTCTATTTTTCACAAACAATAGATCGAAATCTGGCTCATCATTGCTACATGTAACTAATACATATATGTTAATAATCTGGTTTACTTAATATGTCAAAATATTTTTGATTAAAAAATACGTGTATAATACCACAGTTTATACACTTAGAAAATGACTTATATCGAATAGACACGTTTTTAAAGAATTATCGGCGTGTCTATTCGGTATTTCTTTGCATTTATATGTGTTTTGTTAACACATATAACACAATTGATCTTGGTTATTATCTATTTACTTCAATTCTTTATTTATTTGCTTTAACTTTTTATTCAATTGAAAAAACATTGGTTAATGCTAATTATCTGTATACCTTAGAGACTAGTAACACATATTTAGTTCTAGAGCATAAATATGACCCTTTAAAATTACAAAAATGTCTCGTATGTGTATGCTGCCATTATATTTTTTAAATGTCAAACAGTGTACGTGGTCACTGGCTACGGCATTCTCAATAATGCGATGGTATTTAAATCAAGCGCTTAACATTTTCATTTTACGATATATTTAGGTCATAAAACAACGGAAACGATTCTGCTTACGAAGTAACATCATTTTTTTAAATTTGTTTATATTTTACGACAATATCTGAACCTTTACTGTTCTGTTCATCTGGGTGCATTTAATTCTAATTTAATTATTATCGCACAGTGAATTATGGGCATCTTATTTAAATTTATAGATGTTGAGATGAGCATAATACAATAATGGAGATAATATGAACATTAACCATCAATATTCTAAGGTTTCTTCAAGAAAATATTCTAGATTCCCTTTTCACGCAAGTAGAAAACCGAGAAAGGGGAATTAAGGATTACTATTTTAAAAAATATGAGCATTTTTTCTTGTTTTTAGTATGAGTAACCTCAATAAAGATCCAATTGTAATTAAAGGTAATTTTCACATAATTTGTTAATTGATTCAATGATTAAGTTATACGTATAGCAGGGACGTACCCACGGGAGGTCCACCGGGTCCGGTTTCCTCCAAAACTTCTTAACTCAACATACACTTCTACACCTCCTCCAAAACACTATACTTGTATAACAGGAAAACTATTGATATAGCATGAGAAACTAATCTTCACTTCATCTGTACTCTTTCTTTTATACAAACAATCTAGTTCAATCGTGTGTGTGTGTGTTTTTTAATATAGGCAAAGGTATTTTACAACTACTTATCGTATTTTCGGATGCAGAATAATACCTGTTCAATACCACATAAACGTAGTGGTTTGTAGTGTTAGACCCCCCGCCAAAGCTTGGATCTCTCTCAACATAAATTTCTGAGTGCGCGCCTGCGTATGGCTAAATGTATGTTTTCTTTTATTGTCAAAGTTGAGCATCTCTTCTCAACACCGGGGCTACATGAGTCTTAGATCTACATAAGGTAGAATTCGAACGACAATAATTAGTTCAATATTCTCACATCAGGAATCGAGCTCGGACTACGTCCATCAAAAGCTCGTGCTAGTTATTGCACCAGCAACGAGAATAGCGATAACAATATTATTTTAACATTAACTATTCATGGAATTTATGATTTTTCGAAACCATAATAACGTCATGTGATACCGTGTTCAAAAATGTGTTGTTAAATCAAGACAGCATGTAGGTTTCTAAACATCATCTAGTTTTCAACTCTGTCTGAAATTCACACATATACTTTCAAAAGATTTAAGTATGTGAAATCTGGTATTATATATATTGTACTATATTGTATTGCATACATACATACATATATATATATATATATATATATACAAACACACACACACACATATATATATATATATATATATATATATATATATATATATATATATATATATATATATATCAGCGTTATTAGCTTTTTTAGTCGAAAAATTGAAAACCTTGGATACAACATATACTGATACAAATAATTCAATACATAAGTAACTGGGAAGAATACCTGTTGTTTGCACTGACTGAATGGTATGTAACCTGGAGAACTTAGAATCGTTTGGGCTGTCTAACTTGAGGGGTTTCTGAGATACTCTATACATTTTAGACCCTCTTTAGGATAAGCATTTTTTTTAAATATCTAAATAGACTATGGTATGTGTCTCACATTTGCCTAGAAGTATGCCAAGCCAATGGTATGGATTCATATAAAAAGCAAACAAACAAACATGCAGCTTTATATATACGATTACAATAGATAATATTAGACTACTGTAATATTACTATACTGTAAACTCTTTCTACTTTTCGACTTTAATTAAAAATAATTTGTACTACTTGAACATGGTAAGAATTGTCGAATGTAGGGGAGTATTCTAAGAAATTGTTTACTTTCCTTTATTAAACGTACATCATTTAGTTACATATTTTAAACAAGGAGTAGTGCCACATGTATACCACGTGAAAAAAAAAATGGTTTGTATGAAGTGATATTTTCTCAATATTGAAACCAAAAGTTTTAGTAAACTTCTGACATTTCACGTGGTGATTGATTTCTAGAATGGATATGATATAAATTTTAGGAACGCTTAATTGATTGCAGGAAAGCGCTTCCTTCTCGGTATTACCGTTTCTTCTCTATAGCGATCACATTAAAATCGAAAGTTGTTCTGCAACTTCCGGTTTGAATAGATGGTTAGCAGAGAAGCTGGTACCTATTCTTATAGAGCTAAATCGTTTGAGAAAATGGTTCTATTTATCTGTTATCGTTGTTGCTACATGAAAATTAATATTGAAACCGGAACTTATATTGTAGTTCCATCACGTCTGGTTTTAGTAGAGAGTTAAGGCTGGAGATAAATTTATTGTGACGCTTAATCAATTGCAGAAAACAGATTCTCGCTACTTATTACCGTTTTTTTTCTTGATAGTAATCAACATTAAAACCGGAAATGATTGATTTCTACTACTTCCGGTCTGAATATTACCAGTGTAAATGAACTCGTTTCCTAACTTTTGATTCTATAAATCCTGACCAAAATTGATGGTGATTCCACCACGTAGTTCTTGAGATATTTTGTCTCTCTGACGGACGGACAGACAGGTAAACATGTAAACCAGTTTTGGTTAGTAAACCAAACTTCTTAAAAATGAATATTTATTTGTCAGGCGACTACCCATCTTTCATTTCTCAATATAAAATAAATGTGCAATTAGTCGGTGGCGATGTTAAACCATTGTGTGGTGAAGTGAAATGAATCATTTTTAAATTTCCAAAAATCAATATTATCCAGATATGAATTTTATTGTTAGTGATGTGAACATCAGAAAAAAACAATTCCAATTACTAAAGAGCCTTAATAATTCATAAGACAAAAAAGATAAAAGTGTTCTTTTTTTAAAAAAAATAAATAGGATAAATCTTGAGAAAAAAGTATTAAAAAATCCTCTTTTCTCGTTGGTTGGTGTGAGCTTGAAAATTACGTCTGTTGAGAGAATATTTTATTCATCAGGTCTACCAAGTAACGTGAAAAGGTCTCGTTTCGATTGCAGCTTAGAGAGGAGTGTCAGCGTGTGTGACGATACCATATCTTGTCTTTAAATCTGCAGAGCATGGTAACAAGTTCCTTAAAGAGAAAAACACAATGGAATTTATGATTCCAGCAAAGAAAAAAACGTCTGGAATAAGCATAATTACTATAAAAGGTCATTCAGTAGCATAAAAAAATAATGCAGCATGGTAACTATTGTGAGTATACAGCCTAAAGAGCTAGTGTTTTGTAAATAAATTATAAAATTTTCAATCAAATAATAATAATAATAATAATAATAATAATAATAATAATAATAATAATAATAATAATAATAATAAATCAATGGATTCAGCTAATAACGTGGAACCAATTCTTTCAATTAAAGGAACGGTTTAGCCTAGTCTAATTAAAACATTACACCGAACAACGCTGTAAGGTACATTTTAGAATGTTCTGAGTTTACCAGTAGAATGACTAACATATACATAGTTCCCTATTGTCCAAGTGATGGCACTAGTGTGCTGAAAAGCTGGTCGTTAAGAGGGGCAATGTTATAGTCTAACGTAAGAACATACCAGGCGCGCAATCAGAAATTTTTGTTGCGAAGGATCCAAGCTTTGGAAGATCCAATACTACAAGCTATTACGTCTATGTAATATTGGAATGGTTATTATTCTGCACCCGAAAAGACATTAAGCGATTGTAAAATACTTCCATCTATATATTCAGAAACAATGAACAAACTATATTGTTTTTATAAGAGAATGGGTACAGATGAAGTGTAAGATCAAATTTTCATGCTACAGCAATCATTTCCCTCTTAAACAAGTATAATTTCATATTTCAGAGAAAGTTTACAAATTTATGTTGAGTTAGGATGTTTCTGGGGGGTCTGGACCCGGTGGACCCCGTGGGTGCTTCTTGTGCTCCTATACGTTTTCACCTTTTCTTCAAATTCACTGAAATGAGCCATACAGCCTTATTCAGGGAATGTTTCAATTTTTAATCATGTTAAGATTTAAAGAGATAACATAATTTATATGTCTGTGTGATAGTAATTTGAACATACCTATCTGTACGTAAGACATCACAGAAAAAAAGTTTGCGAATACTTCAAACTTAATGTTTAAAAATACAAAGAACAAGCTGAAATCGATAATGACGTATCACTATATTATCATACAGATATTATATACACGATTGATTTCATGTGTTGTTAAGTTGCACAGTAATTTAGCAATCTAATTTAAGTAACTAGTAACTATAATACTAGAGTATAATGGAAAATTACATTGACTGAAGTTTACATTTACAAGAATAGTGGACAAAGTCATCTTGGCAGGCAAAATAATTTCAGTTAACAGTAATAGTAATAGTAGTAGGTGGAGGAAGAGAAGTATTACAGCAACAGTAGTAGTAGTAGTAGATGGATGTAATAGTGCCAACGAACCAGACAAAATTTTTTGAAAGCAATATTCAAAATTCATCCTAGAATCATTAGTTTATCTTATTTGCATCCTGTTTATAGGTGAATCGTTTTTGATGAAGGTACTTACGGGTATCAAAGAATTTTGGTAATTTATGAGAAATACTTCTATAGATACAAAAATCTTAACAAGTAATAGTAACCTCTACAAAACGGAAGAAGATCCATAAAGAATTTTCCTGTTTAGTTACTTTTATTGGTAGGTAAGGCTCGTATTTATATAATGTGTCATATTTTTATCCTGGCATCTTGTTACATGTCTAATTAAATATAAACACAAATCTGGCCCTTATGAACACGAAAATACGTTTCTTGTTGGTCATATAAAGGTATATTTGAACCATATTTTTCTTTTAGGCCATATTTAAGAGCAAAGTGATACAAAAGCATAATTTTGATAACATTTTAGGCAGCAAAGGGAACTCACATACTTTATCTCAAAGTGATGCATGGAACGTATCCCGCACATATTCTGAATAGGGTAGCAGAAGAGGCGCGACAAAGCTACCATGATGTAGGTATAATAAATTAATTGTAAATGGGAAGGAAATCGTTGTTAAGACTCCACTTTGATGGCATTTTTTTTTTAAAAAAAAAAAAAAAGTGCATATTCTAACCATTTTCTAACGCGATGAGAGACTTGACTAGATGCTGCATATTATTACTGCACATACCACGTTGTGTTTGAAAATATCTGCAGTAAATTTTAGTTTTTTATCAACTATGCCAAGACATCTAGCGTACACAAAAATCTAACATTAGTTTGATATCAAAACTAATCACTTAATTTGAAGCTATTGGCATGCAACTGTGCGATGCATTAAAACTTGTTAAGAAAGATTTAAGTAATAAATTGCTATTGTTATGAATTTATATTGTGATGTTAATTTGACTTGACTGCTATTTTATTTCCTACTATTATTATTAATTTATTAATATGAATACATTAAAGTAATATATTTATAAGTGTTTATTTAACTTACATTTCAAAAAAAGTGAAGCTTTCTTAAATTCATAGTATGACTAAAAACAAACTTTCAGGTGCAAATTAGACTAAGAAATTAAATATTGCTTCAAACCCTTCCCAATTTTTATATAATAAGTTCAACATTAACATAAGCATATTTACGGTATTTTATTACTAAACGTCGTTTCTGAAAACAAGTTGCTACTGCATTATGGGTAATACAATAGGAGTTTGGTACCGACATTTTAGACTTTAGAGTTATCAACAATTTAAAAAAAAATGGTTAGAAAGTGAATATAGAAACTTATTATAGTGTTTAAAGCAAGCATTTTCAATTATATCCCATTATTCTTTCTAGTTCAAAATAATAATCCGTTAAAACCATTAGTATGCATAGATGAGTGTTAATGGTGTGTTTATAAGTAGTTTTATGTGTAATGTGTTAGTAAAACCAAGTTATTTCTATGGAAAATATCAATTCGTGTTAATTATCCTTTTGCTACACGTAGTGTGGAAGGATGTCTCTGCTAAAGTAGTTAGCAAGTAAAGGCAAAGCTCAGAGTTAAATTTAAAAAAAAACTGTTTGTTTTACCGGTTTTTATCTACAATAAAAACGTTTTGTGTTATAAGTAATAGGGATTCTAAGGATAATCTTTAGAAACACTTTCGTATTTACTAGTTTACTTGTACTACTCTAGTGTTGTTTCTATCAAGTCTTTAGTTCTGACCAGGGGCGTCATTTGGGGAAGGTAGACGGGGACATTTCTCCCTTTTAAATAAATTGTATGCTAATATACCAATAAAGAAACGTGAAAGATTTCAGTCGGTGGACATCGTTCCTCCACTCCGCCTCTTGTCAAAATCTGAAGTGATGCTACTGTCTGAACTCTCAGAATATTTTACTTATGGTGATGATGTTTTTAATCTATGATATAAAGTCGAGAATTGGCAAGATAACAGTAGCTCACTTCTTTAGAAAAATATTTTACTGAAATCTTCACGATAGCACAAAATCTTTAAGCATTTGAGTAACAAATTACTAAACTAATTCTTTAATATATCTGTGAATTGAGGACTTCATTCTCTAAATATCACAGTCCCTTAATACCATACGTCAAATGTTTATGTTAGTAAACTATATACATTTTTTGTTTATTAAAATAGATTACTGATTACATTTCAGTGTATAATTGCCTTCAATTAACTATGATGAAAATCAAGTCAGAAAGGTTCTGTTTAGTAGCAAATAATTCTTATAAACATTAACAATTATTAGTTTAAGGAAGTAACAAAAAACATAATAAAATTATATTTTTTTAAAATATATATTTCTAACATATTAGCTTAGAATGAAGTAGTCATACACCATGATATATGCTTCACTAATAACCCTGGTCATAAATAATAGTGTATATTTTACTTTCAAACGTCAAGCTCTTGATGTAAAATAAAAATGTAAACAATTTTTTTTTTGTCTAACGTCTTTCGCTTATGTCCTTCAGACTATAGGACAAGAATGAGTAAGGAAAGTGAATAATTATGAAAGAATTGGTGTAAAGAGAATTAGGAAGGAAACGGGGAAACCGCCAAAAAAAGCCACTGTCATCATGATACCTACAGCATACAAATCAGTTATTATTTTTAGATTTATCCAGGGATTTGCTCAATAATAAGAAACATTTGAATACACTGACCATCCTAATTAGGAATATTTTTCTTATAAACTGAAAGTATTTTTAACTTCAGAAATTCAATAATCTATAAAATCCAGATTCGATACTTTACGATTTTTCTCAAATTATATTAAAATAAAGGCTAGAAGTTTGTTCTGAAAGCAGAGGATGTAAAATGTTTTCAATCCTCTAAATGATTCCAAATTTTATTCAGTATTAAATGCTCCTGACTGAAGTGTTCTGGCATGTCAGATATTGTACGTTGAAATACATTATGCATGGTCAGAACATCTGGTTTCTCAGTCATTTTTTCTGGCTTTCCAGAACGAAGTTCCATACCCTTTCATTCAAGCAACTTTCCAACTATGTAATGAAGCTGGATCAACTCTGATAATCTTGTGTTCTGATTGCTTAGGGGAGGGGAATTAAATCCAGAACCATACGATTAAGGTTTGTATGCTAGGGAAGCACCATAATTGGATATTGGTTCGGAAAAACCGTTCGGAGACAATTTGCTCCTAGTTGCAACCTATCTATTAATACACCAGAGATAATATCTGTTTAACAAATGATGCTCTTTTGACAAATTTTATTTTGTGTGTACTACCGGTACTCTGTGCAGCAGAAACGCTCCATTTGATTTAGAGAACCATTATATAAATACAAACACAATATATTTATTTACTTTACATTCTCAAATCTTTATGCATTATTATATTTCATGGAACTATTGACCATAAAAATTCAATTTTCAAGGTACTATACCAGATTTCTTCTAAATAAATGGTTAAATCATGTTACTGTAGAAAATAATTAAGGCAGGAGATAAGGTATGTATCGTAATGTACATCCACTAACCCTGTGCCACGATTTATCCATTAGTTACTTCAGGAATTACTCTATTCAGTGTGAAAAATTATTGTGAAAAATCTATCGCAGAAATTTGTTCTATACAAATTTGTTTAATTGTTTTTACTTATTTATTTGACAGAACCAGCTAAGACATTCGAAAAAATGGCAGAATTCAAAATGTATTCAGGCCGTGATGATTTCAGGGGGCTGTCCTGCTAGAAAATTCCTTCCAGGAGCTATATCTCATTCATACTTAATGAGAGATAGCAATATTTTTACAGTATTATTTCTCACCCCCAAGTATTGAAAGATCCCTGGGGGAAATCTCCTGAGATCACCACTTTATTTGAGTGTAAAATAATTGAAGGGCAGAATGTAATTATTAAGTAGAGATATGTATTACAGTAGAATTAGGTAAGTTTTTAGGTAGAAACCAATGTATGATGTAGCTTGATATCCTAAAATTATGTGCTCTTTAATATTAAGAACATGGATTAGAAATGCATGTGACTGATGAATAATAATAGGAAGATTATATAAAATGGCAGAAAATAGGACTATTTTAGAAAAAAAGTTAGAGGCATAATGTTTATCCATCAGAAAGTCATCATATGTCATATACATACATAACTTGAACATGTTTTTAAGCTTGAGAACATAAGGTAAATTCACTACCACACTTTTTTTTTAAAAAAGGTGATAAATTATGAAAGTAGATATCATTCATACTATAGATAGAGAAAGGCATTCATAGCATAGGCATGCTGACGTGTTGAAAAGGAGTAACTAGTTCGATTCCCAACGGAAGACTTGTTGAATCAGAAATAATTTGTACCCCACTTGCAGCTGATTTCTGATTGATTCAATTTCAGATACATATATGTTTGGTTCGATATCCTCAAGTAAATCTTATCAAATGCAGAAAATTTAATGCTAAAAGCTTTCAATAGTGTAGAAATTGTGAAGAATTTATATTTGTGTAGCATAATAGTCACTCTTATCGCTGATTTTTGGTATAATAATTATGTACATCGTGTCGTTCGGAGAGGTGTTTTATAATTAGGGTACTCTTTATTAGACTTTAAAGGGATCTTTTCCTGTCACTCTAAAGATCCCCCTTTACACTGACTTAGTAGATATAGGAAGCACATATCACAAAGGGAATTATTATTTTTTTTAATATTCTTATAATATGGAGCATCCTCATCTGTACATTTACTTAGTTAATCCATTCGAAATATAAGTTGTTATTTAGAAGGCATCAGCTGTGAACCTCACTCACCTCTGTTCGATCCCCGGTGGTGGCACCTCCCCTTTCCTCACTTTCTCCTCACCCGTCGGCCGGGGACATCTCCGCAGCAGTAGCAGAAACCAGAGGAGCACATCTTCCAAACGCACACACACACACCGCACTGCCGATCCGAACGAACTTGGCGGGAACAGCAACACTAATGCAAGACAAGCGGCTGGCCGCGCTCGGTTATTTTTAGCAGCAGCGCCTCTCTGTGGTGAGAGCTGGAAGCTGGAGACGACAAGTGACAAGGAAAGAAAGGCGATGGCGACGACGACATTGCTCAAGTTACGAATTATGAGACACAAAGAGTACATCCACAATACAAAAAGATGACATGCTCAACACAATTGCAATCTATAATATGTCTACTCTCACTCAAATTAAGGAGGTACTCATGCCCAAATTGTGTACTACAGGATCGTTTTCCTCCGTTCTCATATTACTAAACATCATCCTTGCTTGCTTTACACCATATAACTGAAGAAACGAGAAGTTCATCGCCGCAGAATAAGAGCTCTACATTGCATTGTATCGTGTTGCAAGCCCATCTAGTAAGAATTGTCGTGTCCCATCATTCTGAGATCAGTCTTTTAAAATGTGCTCCCACCTGATTGGTTTATCCAAAACCTGCATCACAAATGTTTCTTTTACTAAATGAAATTTGTTCACTCGTCGCGTACTTCCATGTTACTAAGGTGTTCCGCTCATTTCAACTATACTCGCGAAGTAATTTTCGATATTTTTTTTATATAGGGTAAGTTAAAAGTCCTTGGACACCCTTATAATTTGAAGCCGGAAAGAAACAAGTTAAAAGAAAGTATTGCAATTGATATTGGGTTAGGACCGCAATTTTTGTAGTGTATGTCGATCGTAGTCGCCATATTGGATTCAAATCGAATTTTTAAAACGGGAAAGGGGGCTGTGGCATATTAAATAACACTAGCTCCAGCTCACGAATGCAGTGGTGTAATTGCTTTTATCAATGTTGGAGAGTTCGGGACTTGTGAAAGCCCAAAGTTGGCAAATTACCTCTCACGTGCATACTACAACACAGCTTCCATGTGGCGTTCATCCTGTGCAATGCAGTGTTATTTAATATGTCACATGCCCACCTTTCCATTTTAAAAAAATCAACTTAAATCGAAGATGGTGGCCATGATCGATATACACCCCAAAAGTTGTGGCCCCTTACTCAATATCAGTTGCCATACTTCACTTTTCACTTGTTCCCATCCGGCTTCAAACTATAAGGGTGTCCAAGGACTTTCGACTCACCCTATATTCTTTTTTCTTTTTCACGGTAACGTTCAGAAGTTGCGAAGTTACGCACTGTAACCACTTATTACTAAGTTCCAAACTAAGTTCCCCGTAAGTATGGAAAGTCTTATTAAATAGATATGTAAATCCGTCCATTATATTTGTAGTAAAACGAGAAATGATAGAAATCCACTTTCACTTCTAGTTTCAATATTGATTTGTATAGTGCAGTAACGGTGAGAGCGGGTGAGAAGTCCGTGTTTGATACTGAGTTAGTATAGCAAGATTAGGATAATTCTTTGACTTTATCCCACTATTCTAACCAGAAGTGGTAGATATCTGCTAACATTTCCGGTTCCAATATTGATTTCTATACAACGAAAACGGTAATAAGAGACAACAAGCGGTTTCTTTAACATGGGTTCAGGAATATCAGGATCCAAGAATAGATTTATCTTAGTTCTTACTAGTGTCAATTGCCCGCTTAGCTGGGATAAATTAGATACATTAATAATATGTTCCGTTAGTCAATCACTTTTTACTATTACTGAAGCACTCTCTGAGATCGGCCATTTTCGATTATTTTTATATATATCTGCCCTTCCTCCAAATTGCAGGGCTGAATTTGGATTTTGAAAACCATCGGAGGTGTCACTATTCATCTCAGCGACCCCGAAAACTATGGATTCAATACTAATATTGATCATTTTCGATCATTTTAAATACCTCTCCTTCCTCTAAGTTGCACCGTCAAAGTGAAATGATAGAAACCAGGTCCTGGCGCCTCACTGGTGCGTGCGTTGCGGAATTCTATGAAATCCAAGAGCGTGGCATGGTGACAAAAGGGTGTGCACCTCCTAGAAAACAACGCATCCGTTCACTGCTCGAAAATGTTGGCCAGACAGATGCACGACTCTGGGTATGAAATCCGCCATAGTTCGCGTTTTCTCTTGACCGCACACCATCTTCATCCCACCTCTTCCCAACCATGCACTCATTTCCTAGGGGTAAGTACTTCTGCGATGTTTCCACATTGCTTTCTGAGGTGCAGTAATAAATTTTGAACCACTACACCTTACTTCACGTTTGGACCTATAACACAGCAATGGTGCAGAGTTACGAGCTGTATATTACCATAACTACAGAGGTATGCAGAATTACACATGTACAATTTCAGAGCTCTACGACATGCAGAAGTGGGTCAGGAGAAAATTTTCTCGCGCACCTCTCGTTAGCAGGAGCAGAAAGTATTGATTTTCGAGCCCCGGCTCATATACGTGAAAATGTTCCAAATACTTGTAGAATATCCCCTTACAAGGAATGCATCGAGTTACCAATCACCCTGTATATATAAAGAGAGAGAGAAAAAGATAGAGATTCTTCTGGTGAAACCGGAAGTTGTAAGAACTAATACAACTTTTGGTGTCAATATTGATTCCTATAGCATTAATTGTAACAGATAGGGAAAGACAGTTTTAAAACAGATTCAGCGCCAGAAGAACAGATTCAGACTCTAACGTTAATCCTGTATTGCAATCCAAGGATATAGATATCTTACTTCCGGTACCAGTATGAAATTTATATAGTTTGGAAGTACCGTAGTTTCCGAATATAAAACAAAACTGTTTGTTCTTTATTATTGCACCAAATATGTTATACAGCTTATAACAATATTGTTGCATTTATCTCCCTTTTCATGTTTAGTTTAACGTCCTTCAAAATGTCCTTATGATTAATTACGTAAACATACATGCAAGTTGTAGAGATTTCACCTTTGGTGCATGGGGTCCTTGCTCCGATTCCAGCTGCCGCCAAGTGAGCTATGTGGTGGACAAACACCGTGTGCGTGTGTTTTCTCGAGGTACTCCTGTTTCCTTCCACTTTCTTCATTCCACCATTTCATTCATTTCTAATCATCACCGTCTCCTTTAACCTAGCTGGGATAATCATGGGACGTAAAACTTACAGATTTAATTTAATTTAATTTCAAATATATAGTGATGGAAGAAAGTGTGGAAACTGAAGAGTTACGATAAAAGCACAGAAACGACTACCAAGAACTTACTTGATCTGGAATCGCATCATGGATTTCTCGCGTCCTCTTGGTCTACCAAAATGTTTCTTTCCAAAAGGCTTTCTAACTACGTATATACACTTTCATATCTAGCAAGAGCTAGTTCTGCAACTAAGTAACTTTGTTCCTTATATTTATTAGCATCATATTGTTGGTCTCATAAGATTGTACCGTTAGTAATTACGTACGTACGTACATTACTCAAATCAATAACTTTTGAACGAGGGCGAATTTTTGAATTGTTTCTTGTAATAGCCAGTTAGAACAATTATCTCGGAAGACTTCGTTAACATAGTCATCTCATCAACACCTTTAGAGGTAACGTTGACTTAAACGGTGGTTAATCAATACCTCATATCCCATACATGGAATACTGACTGTTTCAACTACCAGTTTGAATACATCATTCATAAATGGAAGTTTAGTCAGATCCTCATTACCGTCTTCAGTAGATTTTATTTCAGTTTAAACCTTAGTTGTAATTTAATATGCATTATGAGTACTAGACTTTAATTAAGACAGTATCCTCGACACTCTCTTAGCTTTAGAAAATATTGTATTTAGAAAATATAAATTACTATTCAGATTCCCTATGTATATTATTTTGAGACATACAGTATGAGGTCAACCTGACAATGCTCGCTCGACTCTTCTAAACCTCGTTTCTCCACAGAAAAAAAATAGGTATTTATGTCAGCGTTTTTAAAGCGGTATCGAATTGCACTTTGATGCACAAAATCACAGAATTGCAGTACAAATGCAAATTTCCATCGCACAATGAGATGAAACCATGATCATAATTTATTGTCAAAGTGAGTTATTTTTACAAGAAAACGGAATAATAAAGATATTCCTTCATGATAGACGGATTCTCTTTTCGTCTCATATACTTGTGATAGACTTCTCCAAAAACCAGTTTCCCATTAAGTTTATCTTTGACTCTTAATAATTCATACCAATCCACTTTGCACTAGACAACAAATTGTTAAAGATTGCTAGAATTGATGACAAAAGACCATGTGAACTTCGATATTTTATAGTAAGAATAAATATAAGCCACGCCAATGGGCTTTCGAATTGAAAGACCTCAACTTACTTTTAGGAAATTAGATAACTAAAAACAAAGACGGCACTTTAGCAATACTCCAATCCCTGTCCTCCCAGTGCTTCAAGCTCTCGGGTTTTCGCTTAGAGAAAGAGACCAAATTTCTTTCTGCTTTTCTGGCTCAAAATGACTTTTCATTTCCGCGTTAAACAGGTTCCACTTAATATTTAAAGTATATGTTTAATTACGTATATACGCAGGATTATGTATTAACATTCACGAGGCCTATTTTCCATTGAAGAGCAGATCTTGGCTAAGTATAGTTTCCGTTATAAACATGTTTTACTGTATTGTTATTATAGTTATTATTATCCAAATAAATATTGACATTAATCCGTGCATGTTGTTACCCTGCATAAATCACGATATAGATAAAATGTTGTCAGAAATGAATGAATAAACATATAAAAGTGAAAAAAAAAAGAATTTTTAACTGTTAGAATCCCATTCTATGTTAACGTGTTGAGATCACTCGTCATTTATAATGGGTTACTACTCTGCTAATTGGCGTTATCACATTTCATCCACGTACGCTCGAAATTGAAACACATAAATAGGCAATCAAAACGGTAATTATGCTTCGACACTTAGACAAGAATTTCTCACATTTCCATTACAGTTATATAGCACTCAGCTTTTGAAATCGAAACTGCTTTCAATACTCTTCATATAACGAATATTCATTTTATTAAAAAGGAACTACAAGTATTTCTCTTTATGCGTGTATATATATATTCTTCTCTATAGTAATCATTATTATGCTTAAAATGATTCCAAGGCTATGTGAAAATGTGAATTAAATATTCGGATTATTCACTAATGAAGCAAATTGTATGGGTAACAATAAATTGGTTATACTGTAATATCAAAATATCTTTAAAATGTAAGTTTATTCAAGCAGGATAGAATCATTGGAAGCAAATTGAGTGAGTATCTTCCGATTGGAAGATTCCAGTTAAACTCAAGGAAACAAAGTATAGAACTACTGTACCTAGGTATAGTCACATTATTATTGATGCTTGGTATAAGAAACAGTAGTCTGGAATAAGACAAACTTTATAGAATGAGGGCGACGAAATTTTCAATGCTCAGATGAGTGTGTGGAGTAATCGAGAAAAGTATAATGAGGATTGAACAAATAAGGAGTACAGTAGAAGTGCAAGATCTAATGAAACAGATACAGAAGATAAGAATGAATGATTTGAAAGTGATATGGGAAGGGAAAATGAAAAAAATGAAATTTTTAAGTTTTACGTTCCATGGTTATGCCGATTAAGCTAAAGGAGACGGTGATGATGAGAAGTAAATGAAATTGTGGAATGAAGAAAGTAGGAGGAAAGGGGAAAACCGCGAGGTAACCCACGCACACGGTGTTTGTCCACCACAAAGTTCACTTGGCGGGTGCTGGGATCGAACCCGGGACCCCAAGCAGCAGAGGTGAACGCTCTACTACTGGGGCACCGTGGCCCCTATGGGAAGGGACGAAGACTACGTTGGAACTAAAATATTGATGAATGAAACGAGTTAGACATGAATCAAGGAGTAGAGAAATGCGTTCGATGGTAACATGACAGAGAAGAATCTGGACGTGGAATAGATACAAGACAGACGAATATGCAGAAAGCTCACCAAAAACAATGACTTCCTCAACCTAATAAAAAAAAACATAAAGAATAGAAAGCATGAAAGAAAGCAATAGGCATATTTACGTGATATCATTTATTTGTACGTATCATAAAGAGTGATTTTAGTGTAATAATAAATTCGGAGTCCTGGAATTTTAAATACTAATTTCTAGCTACACTGATCTACCAGTTTCCATAACATTACCTGGTTAAGCAAACGAGGTGAGAGAAGTGCTTGGATAGGTGTTCACTGGGAAAACCAGATGGTGTTGACAATGCAGTGCTCACCCAACATCGTCAGGACGATCAGGGAGCTACTTCAACGAAATAATTAGCGGCGTCTGGTCTAGAAAACACGAAAATCTCTTGAATTGGTTGTCTTAGCTTTTTCTGGATTTATACAGTTATGATCTTTCAATGTAGAATTTCTTGATAGAAAACCCGCGTATCTGTTGTGCATTGTGGGTTGCATGTGAAGAAGGGGTTATCATTTTTCACCCCTCACTGGTAAGGATTGCCTATGCGTAATGGCTTCCATGTGTTGAATTACGTGATACGACATAGTTTCCTTATTATATGATTTTTAAACATATTTGTACGTTAACTAATGTTAACTAATAAAAACAAAACGTACTTACTAGAAGTGACTTCATCGTTATATTATAATTAGTCTACAAATTTCAAAAGCCGCAATCTTTGTTTGTTTTTCATAAGCTCAAGGCTATAAAACAACCATTTTCTCTTAGTTTCACGTTTAATACACATTATGTGAGGTAATGCTTTTAGCTAAGATACTTATAGTGTATGGATATTCTATTATTTTTAGCAATAAATGTCAAATTGTGCAGCTTGTAATTATTTTTATAATTATGTTATATTCAACAAATTTGGTTTTGTTCTTGATTAGTTAGTTACTCCTATTACTAATTTTATATTATTATTATTATTATTATTATTATTATTATTATTATTATTATTATTATTATTATTATTATTATTATTATTATTATTATTATTATTATTATTATTATGCTATTATTAAGTTGAATTTAGAAGCTCTTCCATACATTTCTTGGAGCTCCAAAATACCGACAACCACACTGAAATATACAATATGCCTATTTTATGATCCCATCTCCTTAGGAGTACCATACGCTCCAATGATTACTATATATGCCTTATGTAAGCAAGGTCTCGGGTTTGACACCCGATTTGGACACAAAATTACAGTATTATTCATTGTGAAACTACTAGGGACCTCTTTGAATTAAGAAGCAGATCCCGATTAGCATTAATAATTGGCATTTAAGAAAATTATTGTACTGGTATTTAAGTCAATTTGCTGTCCACATAAAACACAGTTGAGGACGATCGATTTGACCTCCACACTTCTTCGTCAACTGTATCGCCGACTTCGTAGATTTCGGGAGTTAAAACTAGTACAATTTTATTTTTATAATTTGTGCAGACTTTTAACATCATGAGAAGCATGCATATTCCATAGACATAAAAACGAAACTATGATTGTGTTAATAGTTCTGATACAAGTTCTAAGCAAGAAAGACGGAACGCACTGCAGAGTTGGTTTGTATCAGTGCGATTCGCGGTGTCAGGTAATTTTGTTGTATGCGAAGATTTGGTGTTAGAAAAACACGTTACCACTTCGAAAAAAAAACTACATGGGTGGATGAGTCATAAGTCTCACAATATTTTCACAGCCCAAGCAAGCTCATGTATACACCGTGATTTATCGTAATTACAAGGTCAAACTGGCCCAAAGTATAGTGCGGAAAGCGAACTATTTATCTCGAAGGCCGCCACTCCATCATCATCTTCAGTTAGATTTCAGTGGCAATGATGATGAGTGCTCAACTACGTCCGATACGCGAACTGTTACTGTATAAGATCGAACTCGGGCATAACGCCGCGGCAGTAACCCAAAACATTTGTTATGCAATAGTGGAAAACGCAGTGAACCATGGCAAAACAACTCAGTGGTTACAGAAATTTCGTGTAGGTTGTAAAAATGTTGAAGATCAACCAAGGTCCGGCTGCCCCAGGGAAACAGATTCTGAGGTCACATAACACGCCATTGAGAGAAAGCTATGGACCAGCAAACGACAATTGTCACACCAACTCAGCATGCCTTGTGATGCGCCACACTTACGAACTCGAGAAAACCATCAGTAATTGTTGGATTGTGTCACATGATTTGACCTCAGTTCAGATTTTGAACAGTGGGTACATGCCGGCAATTGCTGCATAATCTGCATGACATGCATGTCCTGAAACAGATTATTACATGCAACGAAAAGTGGGTGCTTTTTCCAAAATCAGAATGAGCAAAACCAGTGGTCAAACAATTAACAATTTTCATAACCGGCGTCAAAATAGGGCCATTTTAAGCATAAAATCATGCTCTGCATATGGTGGGACTACAGGGGTCAATTCATTCGAGTTCGTTTCTAACGGTCGTACTATCCATGCCGACTTTCAGTCCAAATGTTTGGAACGGATATATGATGCACTATATCAAAAGTTCAGGCGCTTGGTGACATCCAATTGAAGACATACCTGGCATATAGTCCTCGTGATGCCCCTTCAAATTACCGCCTGTTTCAGTCGATGGTGCATATTCTGATGCTTCACCAACCAGCAGGAAGTGGAAACAATACTCACTGACCTTTTTGCCTCTAAGGACAAGACGTGGTATCGATGTAAAATCGAGAAATTGGGAGGAAGGTATGTGCAGTCAGTCCAACACGAAGGGTTACATTTTAAATGATATCCTATTTTTATTGTACTGCAATAAGTACAGGTATGTTGTGTACCAGAATATGAGTTTTGACTGTTCCTTGAATAAATTTGTCAAGTAAAAGATTAGGTAATAGTTGGAAGGACAACAAAGAAGTATTCGGTTATGAAACGCTGGTAATGATTATGAAGTTATGTTTGATTAATTGATATTGGACCGATACTTGATGATATTTAGAAACCATTATTATTTACATATTGGTTAAATCATTCAATAGATTATTTGTAAAGAGGTGTAACAAATGTGTAGATTCTATTTATTGAATATGTTATTGTCTAAAGTGGCAAATTATGAAGACGTTTATTTCTTAAGCCCAAATTAAAACTATCCTCTATTCAGTACAAAAAACAGAGAACAAATGAATATATTTCATCGTACTTTATCTGGTGTTTAACTCCTTTCTTT
Source organism: Thermobia domestica (assembly GCF_964235325.1). Classification (NCBI taxonomy): domain Eukaryota; kingdom Metazoa; phylum Arthropoda; class Insecta; order Zygentoma; family Lepismatidae; genus Thermobia; species Thermobia domestica. Next base: position 21,367 of record NW_027655974.1, read on the forward strand.
TCAATAAAAAAGACAAGTTTCTCATTATTCTCATGGCTTAGTTCTCGCTTTTGTTACGTAAATCCGTAGATTGAAAACCACAGTACAATAAATTCTCCTATATAAAACCGGTAATCACAGAGCGTTTCTCAAAACCACAATCTTGCTAAAGGACGTAAAGCTAGAATCACATCATTCTTCTTGGAATTCATAAACACTAATATTATTACAAATATCACTTTCATAATATTGAAATATATACTTCATATATAACTCGGGTAAAGACAGTAGAGAGGATCAAGCGTAATATATGTATGAGATATGGATAACCACCGTTAAAATCACCGTTACACGTTAAGATGTTAACGGATTGACTCCATTAACGAACTCGGTCAAGATAATCGCTCTAGCTATCTATTGCATAAACCAGAATTGAAAATTTTTGCTTATATGTATGGAATATGGGCTACAGATACCCGCCGTTAATTTCCGATATTCAATAATATGTTAACGGATTGATTCCTCTAATAAACTCAGTCGAGCTAATCAGTCTGGTTATCTATTGCAAAAAAAACAAAATAAAAAATTCACATTTGTTGAAGAGTTATCATGCGGAGTAACGGGCGGACTTGGAAACAATCCGATCCAATAAGTCTCACTATGTGATATTAACGCATACGTTCCATGTATTTTTTTAATAATGTAGGTTTACGGCTATCGTTCTTGCCTATCGTTCGAGAAGTTCATAGTTCGAATTCCGCTCCCAAGCTTCTTGAGTGAAGTTATTCCAAAGTATTTCTTAAGTCTTATACTAGAATTGTTCATATTTAATATACAGGTGCTGGATTGGTAAATGAGATTCATTTGTGTAGTAGGTTAAAACAGAAATCTTTAGAATTTGAAATGATTTAATTAAAATTATACTTTAGATATGTTTTTGTCGTAGTAATTTCTTGAGTTTTATAATACATGTAGGAAGGCTTCAGCTGTGTGTCCTTTATAAGATATTAGGAGGATAGATATTTAATTAATATGGAGGTTTAAGCAGTGGATTTTAATAGGTTTTAATAGGTGGTATACTTAATATATAGGAATGTTGATTGCAAAGAGATGCAATATATTAACTGCAAGGATCAAACAAGAATGTGGAAAATGAAAGTACGAGATCGTAAAGTAACCAGATTGAAATTGTTGTTCCTGTTACTAACAAGGTTGAAAAAAGTTTTTTTAAAAAAAAAAGAAAGAACAAAACATGTTTAAAACATAAAAAAGGTTCAAAGTGTTTTAAACATGTTTTAAAACACATACGAAAAAAACATGTTTTAAACATTTTGAGCAGTTCAAAACATGATTTTTAAACATATCTCAAATTCGTATAATAACTTATTTGATAAGACTTTATGCTCTTTACTTGCAACCGGTATTATATACCCATCCCATATATAAAGTTTAGCGCAATATTGATGACAGAAATAAAATCGTTTGACTAAAAATGGCTTTTAGATAGTTTTTTAATGTATATTAATAGTAATTTATATGAATTATTGTTGGCCATATTGGATTCAAGATGATTTTCTAAAAAGTATGTTTAATATTTTCGTAGTCCACTAGTGACAATTCACCTTAATATACCTATTTTCGCTTTTGTAGCACCAGCGATTTTGAAAATGACTTTTGAGTGTCCATATCGGATGCAAAATGACTTTCGAATGACTCGGCCGCCCAAAGGTAAAAGGAAATATCTGCATTTTGCTTCTTTTGAGAAAAACATCAAAAATCACATTTTTTGGTGCTTTTCTCGAAACAAGCAAAATGTAGATACTTCCTTTTACCTTTGGGTAGCCGCTATTGGATTTAAGATGTCATTCTTTACTGTATTTGACTCAAATAATAGTATTGTCGGAACTGTACACACGTATGCATAATTTTTATTCAACTGGTCATCTGGAGGCGAGTAAAATTTTAGTTACAAAATTTGATTGCTATTTCGGAACACTGATGCTAATAAAATTATTTTAAAATAATACATTTTCGAAAAGTAATGTTTGCAGCACACTTCATATTGAGCTAACTTTAGAATATTTCTACAAGCCTATATTTTTTAAGTCAATAATTGTATTGAAGAGAAGTAATATTTGGGGCATTTAGAGCACAATGGATCCAAGTCCATTTTCAATAAGGTTCAGTTTTCCTCAGCAAATAAATTCCATTTCAAAACGTAACATCTTCGCAGTCAAGAGTCCGAAATAATGAAACTAAAACCACGTGGGGGCGTGGGCTAGTTTCATATGGCAGCCGCTAGACAGGGTCCGGCAGGAGGGCAGCCGCTTCCCACCCTGAATTTCAGATTTTGGGGGCAGTAAGACAGTTTTAGAAACCGTTTGATAAGCAAAGTCCAACATAACAAGTTTGAGGTCCTTGCACCGAATAAATATGGAGGAAATACAGATGATCAAAACTGGAAAGTTGCTTAGGTCCAATTTAAAGAATTTTAAGCTGGCCCGAAACTCGAAATTAGAGCCAGCTTTTGAAAAAAGAAGTACAAAAGCAATATAGTCTTATAGCTCCTTATGGCCAATGGAAATGGATTGTAATTTATCAAAATCTGTATTTATTCGGTGTAAGGACTTCAAATTTGTTCTGTTGGACTTTGTTTTAGAAAAAGGTTTCTAAATCTCCATTATTAAACCCGAAATCTGAAATTCACGGTAGAGGTCGGATGATCCTTAAACAGACGCCTCTCTAGCAGCAACCATATAAAACTCTAGATTGCATCTTGTCAAGTAGTTTATTTTCTTTCTTTCGTTTCGGATTCGTGGTTGCGAAGATATGACGTTTTCTGTCGGTAAAATCTTTTTGACACACCCTGCATTTATTTAACGTAATTGTGCATGACATGATTGACTATGGAATTCGAAGCTCGACTTGTTAATCTTTCCCACACTGCAGCATACACAAAATAATGTTAATATCTTAAATTTATGAGCAGGGAGGGGCAAATTAGCCCTCCTGCTCCCCCGTTCCAGAAACGCCCTTGTCCAGCGGTTGTCATATGAAACTCTAGCCCACACCACATTCTTTCACGTGGTTTTCGTTTCATTTATTTCAGACTCTTGGTCTCAAACATACTATGTTTGCTGAGCAAAAATGAACCTTTTTGACAGAGGATTTGGATTCCTTGTGATCTGAACACCCCATATCTAAAAGTATTTAAAGCAACTAAGTTGAAGCCAAATTTATTCTGCAAACCAAGTTTGTTCGTAACGCATAAAATTAGTTTGTTTGGTTTGATTGATTAGTTTTGTATCAGTAGCAAGACTATATGAGACAGAGTTTATTGTTTCAAGTGGAATCCGAAACACTAATTTTGAAATTTTCAGTCGAATCGCAGTCAAAATCTATACAACAAATTCCGGGCATCTCGTGCCTCTACCCTCAAAATTTAATGTTAAAAGACCGAAAATTGTCCCCTTTAGCATGGTACATGGAGCGTCACTGACGTTCGGCAATGTTACAATAAGTGTCACGCTTTAAAGGATAGTTACAACGGATGACTGCTATACCTTGTGCTTTCTCGCCTGATCCCTTCAATACAAGTTACACCAGGGTGTAAAATTTTTAAGAAAAGTTAGAATGGAGGTGGATGAAATAAACATTTCATAATATAATGAAAAAGATATTGGTGATACAAAATTAATTCTTACTTGAAGTTCCCGGTTGCATCTCAATAACATCACTGACGTTAGAATCACCAGATGCAACTTTCTGATCAACACGTCAATTTTTTTTTTTTTTTTTTTTTTTTTTGTGGAGCATTGCAATTTTCATAATGATTCTTTGAACTGAACAACCATTTCCTTCTTACACGTTTTGCAACGAGCTCGTATGATCGTTTTCTTATCTGATGGAGTTTCAGTTATTTTAATAAATTTGCTCCAAATGATTTTTTTTTCTTTCGTAAAACTCACGTCAAACGATTCTAAGTTCTACGGAGACTGATAACCAACATGTACTGTATCAATGAATCCCTGTGATGTTTAATTTCAGAATCGCAATTTAGTCAAGAACCCTTTGTTTGTTTTCTGAATACAACACAAAAACTTCTTTCCAAGATAAATCCTTTATTTACTTTTTTAATATCATTTTTACAAGTAGTCCAACCTTCGACTACGACACTTTCTCACAAGCTAACTGATAAGCATTTAAACAATACAATAAACATTAAAAACAAGGAAGTTAACTGATAAGCATTTAAACAATACAATAAACGTTAAAAACAAGGAAGTTAATTGATAAGCATTTAAACAATACAATAAACGTTAAAAACAAGGGAAAAAAGAGATAAAATAAATTGTAGATCAGTACATGGACCTGCTGTAGCCACGAGAAATCAAAACATTCACACGGGAAGAAAATAGCCTTCTGAATGGGGTGCACTTTTTGGCAATTTGTTTCTCTGGTCTTTTTTTTTACAAAAAATTAAAATAAACATATGTTTAAAACAAGACACGTGTTTAAAACAAAATGTTTAAAACGTATATAAAATTTGTTTTAAACAAAATCAATTGTTTAAAACAAGTTTTAATAATTTGTTTTAAACATTTTGTTTTAAACAAAACAACCCAACAACCCTAGTTACTAATCGTTAAATATAAGATGAAAGTGTGTTACAAGCAATTATATAATGAGAGTATATATAAAGATGTATATACTGACCATTATTGGGAAGAAAGTTTAATCCAAAAACCTTTCTTTAAAGAATTTAAAAACAACAAAAGATCTCAATCTTCTTCTTACTGGTAGGTGTATTAGAAGCTAGGCAGAAAGTGCTATAAAAGGCTATGGCAATACCCAAACAAAAGTATGAAGATACTACGGATTTTGGTTATGAAAATTGTATAACTTAGATGATATATATATATATATATATATATATATATATATATATATATATATATATATATATATATATATATATATATATATATATATATATATATATATATATATATCAATGTAATGAACTAAACTAAGGGGAATCTATTAGCCACTTCATTCAGTCTCAGGATAAAAGGAAGGTAATAAGGAACTTAAATATACATTCAGAGACTACGAGTCAGCTATTTAATTAGTTTTGATCCATCGCAACTATTCAGAGTGTAGTGTTCGTTATTCTTAATATGGAACTTGATCTATTACTTACGCTAGTGATTGCCATATTTATACACGACTGTACAAATTAATACTTCGTAGTAAGATTCCTTCCTGTATTGTATTTCATTGTTAATCTTTCCACTCTCAAACATTGTTAATACATAAATAAATATATCTTAACTATAAATACGTCTTAACTACTGATAAAAATTGAAACTTCCATACATTAATAAAGACGCAGTCAAGTTCATAATTTAATGCGTTTGCGTATCTACAGTGCAGCTGTTATAAACGCAATCGTATTAATCTAACTTTAGCCAATTTTTATTTTTTTTTTTCTCAAGACAATGTGACTCGAGTCACCATTTCATGAAAATTGTATTAAATCAGGCAATTTGTATTCTGTGTGCATAGTGGCTATTTCTAAACAGAATAATCGGAGAGCGTGTTCAAATGACCAATAACAATATCTTTATCGTTTACAAAGCGTTTTGGGTTCTAAGAGAAAGAAAAACAGAAAAAAAGGGAAAGTGCGAAAATTGATGTGAATACTTCCATTAGAGAGTATCTTGTCTCTTGCATTTCTCTATCTCTACTTGGGTTTCACAAACTATGTAATCCACTCGTTCAGCGTCTCCCATCGCTTTCTGTCACACGACTTGTTCTCTTACTTGATGAACCCTTCTTGCCTTTCTCTCTCTCTCTCTCTCTCTCTCTCTCTCTCTCTCTCTCTAACTCAGAAGCTTTAGAAACTTTTGTGCAGGGTCGGAAGAACTGCGGCGGGCAAGTGAAGCTATGCTGGGTGGAGCAGACAGTTGTTACAAAGGGTTGGGGGAAAGATTGTCGTGGGTGTGTCCTTGTGGCGCCGCGTTGTGGCATGTAGCAGAACAACTTATCACTAGCCTCTGTCCACAACACGATACAAATGCAGTAAAAGATCCCCTCTTCTCTGATAGGTGGGGTTGGTCCCTTGATACCCATTATAGTCAACACCTTTCTCCGCATATACCACACTCTCATCCTTTCTCTTCACAGATTAGAACAGTGTTAAATCTAACTTAAGATCGATGACAACAGTCCTCGGGTCTATTCCTGCATACCTGTATACATACCGGAAGGTATAAATGTAAAGCTTTGTGAAATCTCCAAAGCCTTAAGAAGCAAGAGTCATAAAACGTTTAGATTAAGCGTTACAACTGAGAGATAACACTGTCATGAGATAAGTCATAAAGTATTTAATCGCAAGCAAGTGTGTATGCTAAGGTAATTAGACCGCAGAGGGATATCTTTATACACAGAAAACGAAGTATATCAGACATATATTTAGAGCGGCGATACATCTCATAACGCAATATCTGCCGCAAAAGAAACGGATCATTTAAAGTTTCGACTGCAATGCGAACTGTTTCATTTTTTTTTATAAAAATAAAATTCTCCAGATTTTGGGTTACTTACATATTCATAACTCAAATTAAATTTGCCAACACATCAATTCCAATAAATACTAAAAATCCAAATTGAGTGTGCTTTGCCATGGAGAGCTAAGATGCAAAGTTGCTCCTTCGTTAATCATTTACCATACGCGTGCCTCAACACAATTTCTACATTGGAGGAAATGCACTTAAAACATTAAGTATAAAATCACAGACCTGACTCAAAACTAGTACACCAAAACGTGATAATAAGACTAACACGGAGCCTGTCGTACATATCGAATGAGTTTTACAGAGTACTCAAAAACATATTATACTTGCATTAAAGATTTTGGACCACGTCGAGTAATCAGTAGGTAGTACAGGGGCTAAATGTCTGTCTGGGATAGGGTATCCATGCGATTTTGGGATATTTGGGTGATGGTGGAGTCATGTGGAAGCCAGAAGTCACTCAAACATGTTCCACGAGTGCTCGATAAGCCTTAGTTTCACAGATCCACCAAGCCAGTGAGTTGCTATGGCAGAAAATTGACACGTTATCCTCCTTAAAGGTGGGTCTCGCAAAGTGTCCAGATAAGATGGGTAAGCAGGATTGAAGTCGTTTGAATATACGACGCACTATAGTTATATTTCTCTGCATGAAGGACAGGAACAAGTGAGAAGTGCAGATTTTTGCTACTCGTAGCTTATTGCAAATTTTTGTTCACATTCAGTTGCCACTGTTTCCAAAATATAAACAACTTTCGTTATCGAATACTATCGTTCTCCATTCTCCACACCACTTCAATCTCTTCTGACACTATGGAAGTGTTCTCAGTAATAAGAAGGTAATATTTTCATTTAGTAAGTACAAAATTCCAAAAGAATATTTATATCTAGTAGATATACAATTAATAACAACATACGTTGCAGACAGCCTATGAAAAGGCCAATTAAAATAAAGTTAACTAATGGCTTTAAATATTAATTGCAAGGTACATTTAAATAAATAATTTGATCACAACAAATAATTATAAACACGGGTACAGATTAAAAATCTGTAGTCAGACAACAAACAATATAATGAAAATAAATCAAATAAATTAAAAACAACAAAAACGGTAAACGGATCGTGAATGTCTGTCCGTTACAGCAGTATCCGCAGATAATCCGTAAGATGGCCGAGAAAGGATACGAATCAACATAAAAATACTTTTGAACAAATATTTATTTGCAGTAGGGGGCCTACATGTATAATTATAAATTTAATATTTTCCATTGTATAGCCACCAGCATAAATACCCCTTCCTAAGTGTTCTAATCCCTTTACCTGGGGTCCAGATCATTTGCAGTTTGTAAAACGCCTGGACAAATGCAACCCAACTTATACGTCGCTTTTCTCGGCACTGACAGCAGTTGGTAGCACTGAGTCATGTATTTATGGAAGTAAAGTTGCGAGTAGATGACGCACGAAACAGTTCTCTATTCTGAGATGAATCTCTATGGTTCTGATTGTGTTGTCCAATGAATACCATATATTAATCTCAATATTGATGTGAATGTAATGTATTATTTCATTATATACCACATGTTAAAAGAAGTAAAAACACTGACCACTCATGAGTCAGAAAATGCTTGAAAGTAGACGAAAATACGAAATCTAGAAGAAATGCTGGACAGAAGTTTGTAAATCATTCTCTCCATTGACAGAACTTCTCCAATTCTCATTCCAACGTCTTTTTCTTCCTAGAGAGAAGATCTTGCTTGTTACACTGAGTATGCATTGAAATTGAAACATGTTTGAGTCTGGCGGGGATTTGAACCCGGGTCTCCCGAATAGAAGTTCAATGCGCTAACCATTTACCTACCGCGTCACTTCATCTTCCACCCAAACTATTAGCTATAGAGCATCTCACTCTTAGATAGCAGTACAGAGTAAATGAAGAGCGCTGTTGCCACATTTCTTCCGCCGTATATTTTCTTCTGAACAAAGAACAAGAATGGCAGAAAGAGTGACTGAGTCTGTAATTAAAACCTTTCTTAAATTCATATATTTTTATCCCTTTTGTCATTCCATTCGCGCAAATTCATTTGGAACGGCGAATTGGAGGGTACGAAACAATAGTCTAATACTTGTGTGCTAGAGGTTTTCTTTTATGATGGTTTATAAATCGTTGCAATAAAATTTTGATGGAAGCAATAAGAAACCGAGAGAACATATCAAACAAATAGAAAACTATGATTGAAATAAATGGCAAGCTAAACAGTTCCACACAGAAATTTCCTACAGCGATTGTGCGGCAAACTAAGCAATAGCAATGGGTAAGATACTGCTACTGAAGTTGGATAACAATGAAAACTAGAGTAGAGTCATATTGATACGTGACGACAAAATATGACGTACGAGAATGCTCATTCGTCTGTGTACGGAAAATATTCGTAAATCAAATTCCGTTTGTCAAACAAAAGTTACATCGTAAAGTATATTGTGAAGGCAACTGCTCCCCACTTCCGATGGTTTAAATCCGCGGAACAGCAGCATGATATTTTAACAAATACCAGGAGGTCTAAATGAAACATCGTGCTATAATAGAAATTATAAATGCATTTGTGAATATTTACGAAATATTTGTAAATTTAAATAAAAGAAGAAAAGAACACATGCTAAATACCTTTTAATCACTTTCTCTGATTCCACTTAAAGGTGAAATCCCTTCCATGTATTCAGTCTGCAGATGAAAATCCGAAGAACATGGAAATGTAAACGTGAAATAAAAGCAAGGATAGGAATAGCGAAAGAAGTCTTTAGGAGGAAGGAAAGTTTGCTTTGTGGGACCTTAAATAAAGAGTTGAGAAAAAGACTCATAAAATATTTCGTGTGGAGAATTGTACTGTAAGGGTCAGAAACATGGTCATTACGCAAAAAATGATTAAAAACGATTGGAAGGTTTTGAAATGTGGGTGTACAGGAGAATAGAGAGAATTAGCTGGGTCGAACGGAAACGAATGGGAGAGTATTAGAAATGGTGGGAGACAAAAGTACAATTTTAAATATTAATAACAAGAGGGAGAGAAATTGGTTGGGACATTCGCTAAGAAAGAACTTTACCACGAGGAACGTGCTAGAGGGTATGGTGGCAGAAAAAAAGAGAGGTGACGAAGGAGACTACAATTACTGGACGATATCAAAACAGAAAAATCATACGTGAAGACGAAAGAGTTAACGGAAGATCGTGGATCATGGAAGCTTCTCAGTTGCAGCAAGTGACCTGCCAATAATGGCAGAACACCTATGATGATGATGACAAATGTAATGGTGAATAGGAACTGAACCTCCCTGGTTTCTATACTCACTTCTGACACCTCAGACACACAATGTCAGTCTGGAAACAGAAGAAGAATTAAAAGAATCTGTTCTAAACAAACGCACAAGTTGCGAATTTAAATTACGTACAGTGACAGCCTACAAGCTAGGGCGAGGAAAGGAAACCAAACAGAATTATCAAACCCTCTGAAAATACATTTTGTTTCCTTCATGCCTCCTAAAGAAACATGGGGGGAAAGAACAAGAGCCTTTTCATTCTGCTTTGTAAGCTCATTAAGTTATTTGTTATGAACTTTTTCTCCATCTTAATCTGCATATTGAAACTAAATAAGAGAAGTGGAATTACAAACGAAACCAAATTTTATTGTCAAAATTGTCAGCATTCGAAACAACATTAGGGACCACGTGAGAACTGTAAATGAATTAATTACAAAATGTACGTTTTTTTTTTTTTTTTTATCAACAGGAGTGAGGAGTTTTATTATTAACCCTTTCACCGTGGAAGGCGACGGAAAACAAATTCCCTAACCTGCGAATGTCGATTATAGTCGACGTGATAAAATTTGTCTGTATCTTGGGTTTGTCGATTGTAGTCGCCAAAGGTTTTCTGTGTGATTTCTATTGTTTATCGAAAACAATAGAACACAAACAAAAATGAACGGTACAACTTTGGCGACTACTCTCGACAAAGCCAAGATACGGACAAACAAAGTTTAACACGTCGACTATCATCGACATTCGCATGTTAAGGAAATTTAGTTCTGTCGACAAAAGTCGACTTCCTCTGTGAAAGGGTTAACAGATATTGATCTGCTTTTTCCTCTTCTATAGATATTGATCTTCTTAAGAAACAGTTTGGTATTGTTTGAGCACCAACTGCATTTTTGTGATTTTTGCTATTGCAATAGCAATATATATGGTGTGGGTGGGTGTGTAACTCAAGGAAAACGAGCAAAGTAAGTGGAGCTCAAAAAAGCAGTTCGACTTAGAAATGCATTTTTTACAATTTATTTCCATTTGTAGAGTTGAAAATTCTAAAAGCAATGGTGTTTGATCGCGATACGTTCAGTCGTTAGCGTTTGTGAGAGGTGTGGTGGCACCTTCTAAGTGCGGTTTCCTTTTCCAGAACTGATTGCAAAGACTTTCAAATATCATCTGCATATAGAAAATGATATCTGATGGTGGGCTGTACAAACGTTTTTATAATATTATAAAACGTATCCTATAAAGCATAAGTTCAGCGTTTTAAAAAATCGAAACCAATATCATGTAAATAGATGGCGGACGAGATTACTGCAACACCTAAGTACCTTTTCTTTAATCATTCTTCCGATTCCCAAACATAAGTATGTTCATTTTCACGTTTTGTTGCAATTTTTAACGCTGACCCTATAATTTTGTGCTTCAAGCTATGTACAGGAGCGCAACATATGAGACAAAAATGAAATAACATCTGTAAAGTTTGCCAGAATACGAAAAACACTACAACGGTTAAATTTCTTTTATTCGCATAGCTGTCCGCGGAACAACTCTCATCACACGTTTCATCATCATTGTCACATGATGAGGAACAGTCATCATCACTGATTCCTTCTACAAACCGGTATATTTCACTCCCAAATTCACATTGTATAGCTTATTTCTAAAGCAGTATCTTCAGAATCATGAGTGATATCGTCTCTATTTCCCTCTAATGCCTCGTCTTGACTACAATCGTCAATTGCGTCTTGTACGATATTTGTACGTTGGTAACTGGACATAGATCTGCGGTTGTTCAATGGCTCGGATTTTAAACATTTCAATAATACACTTGGAACAACATTCTTTCTGAATTTGCGTGTAAATAATTCTCCTGGCATTAGCCAGAAGTGGATCTAGACGGTAAAACTCAGGGGGGGGGGGAGTAAGAACCCAGACTATGATAGGTATATAATGTTTACTAAAAACTTCCAAAAATATCTAAATAGCTTAAATCAATTTTGTCACTCAAAAACTGGGGGGCCTAGGCCCCCGGCCCCAGCCTAGATCCGCCACTGGCATTAACTTTTCTTTCAGTAAACTTGACTTCTCGAAGGCAGGCTCTTCAAGATGTTTGGAACACGAGTGATTTTATTTTGTACATTTTTTCCCATTGATTTTCTTAAGCCATAATTTATGTCGATCTGGTGATTTCTCACGACCTGGAAACGTAAAAAAAGATACTTTATGTCCTCAGCTTTAATTGCACAAGAATTACAACCGAAAACACAGCAGGTGTTAGGCATTTCTACTTCACTTCACAGACACAGCACGCGCTGTAGTAAAACGTGTTTTCTACTTCACACTAGTGTTTCTTACAGAAAAAAATCCGGGGGGGGGGGCACTTAGTATTCGGAGAGGCACATTATTTTTACACAGTACTATTATATTTATTATATTATAGACGTATTATTTTGGTCTCCTCCGGGGGAATCTCTCAGAACTCCGGGAGATAGTGCCACCCTAAAAACATGTCTGGAAGAAACACTGTTTCGCACAACAAACGTAATTACTGCTCTCTCTCTCTACGCTTGTTTATACTAATGCTGTAGGAAAAACAACTAACCAAAACGTCCCTCAAGAATTCAACACAGAGCAAGACTGCTAACAAATCCAAAACACAATCTATTAAACCCAATGCACTATTAAAGGAGTGGTTACTGACTCACATTGAGTTTCTCGCGTATCCCACCCGTGACGTTAGCATTTACGATTCATCAAAAACAAATGCCTGTTGAAGCTGAACGAGACGGTCTATCAAGATATAAAAAAATACGGGTCTCTTATTTTTTGTTACTCTTTCTATTGGACCAAACTTGTTTTTAACTCGAACTGCTCCTTTAAGATTGAGTGGAGTTGACGCAATGTTTCTCGTAGGTGTGGTCCACAATTCGAGTTCACGATCATGCTTCCGTCAAGCAGTAGATTCGTTTTTGCATAGCATCAACAATGAATACTCATCGGAATAGCACAATACTCTACATCAGTAACTTTAGAACAAGCATTATAAGGAAAATAGCATGGGCAAGATTTGTCACTACCTTTCTTCTGGTCAGACGCGCGCGCTTTGGAAAGTTGAGTCTTGGGGGCCGCGGTGGCTCAGTGGTAGAGCGTTCACCTCTGGTGCTTGGGGTCCTGCGTTCGATCCCAGCCCCCGCCAAGTGAATTTTGTGGTAGACAAACACCGTGTGCGTGGGTTTTCTCGGGGTTCTCCCGTTTCCTCCCACTTTCTTCATTCCACCATTTCATTCATCACTCACCATCACCGTCTCCTTTAGCCTAACTGGCATAACCGTGGGACGTAAAACTCAAAGATTTCATTTCATTTCATTTCAAAGTTGAGTCTTAACACTAAAAGTCATAAAAATATAAATAAAGAAAGATATAGATCTGCGAATTCTTTTAAAAATAACTTCAATCCTTTCTCAATATATTTCTCGCTTTGGACTCCCATCTAACCTGAAAAATAAGGAAGTTTCTCACTAGTCAACTTTTTAGATATTGCATTGCAATAGTATATGCACTTTCTCTTACATTTTATTTTTTACTTTAAAATTCAAAAAGTTTTTTGAATGCAGACTTGTCCAACATTGGCACCAAATATGGTGTTAATAGCTGTATAAGTTTCAACGTTGTATCTCATATTTCCGAACTTATTACGTGATATTTTTTAACGTGACGTTAGAATTTGCCATTAACAAGATTTCAATATTCCAATACTTGAAAATTCTTCTTGATATAAGAAGAAGAGATTATTTCATAATGTTCCACAATAATCTATCCATATCTAGCAAAAAAAAACTATTTCTAAAATTAAGGCTAAGTTTGGCAACAACGGACATAAGGGAAAGCATTGCCATTTACTCCTGTACTACTATCTAAGGGTGAAACTCTCTAGAGTTAAAATCGTTTCACGGAAGATACATATAAGATACTAATGATCGTATAAGGAGACGTTGCTTACGTGAGTGGAACAAATGTCTTACTCGAGATTTCCTTCTTTAACTCAAAAACAACTTATGTAGACATTCCTCAATAAGGAAAATAGCACGAAACATTCTTCAAGTTGAGACTACGTCATCGTTTTCAACGTTGGTCCCGATTTACAATTCTTCCTTACATTAACTTCCAATTTACAAAGAAGAAACGATGACAGAAATTATTTTCACATTCTCTGAATTCTATCAACATGTGTAGAAATAGAAAGTTCTATGTGTATCTTCCGTAACTTCTAGTTTATTTTCTTATCTTCGTATAAGGAGTTTGAGACGAAATGTGAAAGCACGAGATTCCTATGGCAGTGACCGGGTTCGAATCCGGTTGTGGCAGTTATCTTTTTTCTTCATTGAAATGTATTGTTCACGTATTGGTATTGTAATTCTGTTTTCCTTTATTATTATTATTATTATTATTATTATTATTATTATTATTATTATTATTATTATTATTATTATTATTATTATTATTATTATTATTATTATTATTGCAAAGTCGAGACTTGGCTACATATTTTATATTTTATGAAATTCTGATCGGATTTCAAGTCTTTTTGTTGAAGAATCAACACACACTATTTTAAGGGGTTAGAGTATATAATGAAATAACACATTACATATAGTGCAATATTGAGATTAATATATTCTGTTCATTGGGCAATACGATCCAAAATAATAGAGATTCATCTTACGAGGGAACCTATCCAAGTGTAACTCTGACTTCGAGTCGAGATTATGGCCGTTAGATACCTTGTCCCAAAAGAACATAACACGAAAAGGGTATACATCCTCGATCGCAACCGTTGCGGAGATATAAACGTGAAAAGTTTGAAATTGAGCTCCATACTATACATTACAAACTCAGATTCCGGGTCAGATTATTCGGAAACGGTCGGGTAAGGAAACTCAGCGAATATATATCAAATTAGTGTGGGGAGCCCAGCATCTTTTGAATGAAAAATTTGTGTCCCTGGGGTACTCGCAGGGTCCCAGGCGGGTTCCAACTCAAAATTTGCAAATGGAACCTGGGGTCAAGTAGCATACTGTATGAAAACCATTGTTAAATAAAAGAAGATACAACAAATCTCAACTCTCTACGGTAACCCTTGATACCTCCCAACATGGAGTTATCATGTTGAGAAATTTTCGAACGCCCTGTATAATAGTGTAGAATAATATATAATGTAGGATATGTAAGGATGTAATGTTGTCATTTAAATTTTCTCGTAATATTAGAAGGTAGAATTAAGTTAGGAAGTGCATTAAAATAGGTTTAGGATTTTTTCTAGTATTTAATATCTATGTTTTGTTCATTTCTATCTTAATTTCCTATATTTCTTAAAAATTCTGCTTATTTCTTTCATTTTTCATCTGTAGAACGCTTTTCCTATCTCCAAACATTCTGAAAACTCTCCCAGAAAATTTCTTTAAAATTTTATTCTAAAATTATCCTTCATAAAATTCTTTAGATTTTCAGCCATCTTGATAGAAAATCGTCAAAATTTACTCGGTTTTGGCGCATCATCTTCAATCTTGTCTTGTGTGACGTCAGTAGCACAGATTTACAGAATTATCTATAATTGGTCGCTTTCCTTTGAAGTCTCTGATAATTAGCTAATCTTCAATCTGCGTACAATCACGTCACATTGTTGTTGTACTTTAATGGCGTCAGCCTCAAGAGAGCAGTCCCCAGTTACTGCCCGTCAGATATTATCAGAATAAAGTGGTAAAGAAAGCCGCTCCAGAACGAATTTTTCTACTAAAAGATCTAAAAGAGTTCAATTGCAAAATTTGCTATATTTTTGTGTTATTTGTTTGGACGGAACGGAGCGAGCCGCGAGGAGAATTAGTGGAGCAGCCCAATGTTGTGAATTGTCGTCTGCATGAACTATGGACGAAAGCTGATTTCTACATAGTAGGACTCTTTTTTTTTTTTTTTTTTTTTAAGAACCGTGATGGTTAATGGATATTAACTGGTTCAGGTTGGACTGCATATTATAAAGGGTGTGAGTGATAGTTGTTTTCTCCTGGAACCATGAAATTCACCACGAAAATTAATAAAAATGGTTAACAGGAATTGGTACTCGTAAGAACAACCATTGGATTGTTTGTTCGCATAAAACTCACCAAACTGTAAGTAATGTTTTACTTTATTTCTGAAGTGGTTTCAATCGAAATAACTTGGTAACCTGGATTTTAACATACTTTTTTTTTTTTGACCTCGAAATTCACCAAGTTATATAGTTACAAATATGGTATTCAGTGAATTATAATAATATAACCATGTCTTCGTAAATTCCTTTCCCGTAGGATCTATACAATTGCTGAGACAATATGTGACGGCTTAAGCTTATCTAGAAAGGGAGGAAATAAAAGGTAGAAAAACTACTGACGGAATTATATACATGCGAGTGTAAAATTTTCGTTTAGAGTGACCATCTAAATTCCTGTAATTCAAAGAAAGCCTAAATCTTGTGTAAGGTTATATGCAGTATTCTTTATTATTGTGATTTTTTTTTATTTGGCTATGCATCGTTTGGCTGTCTATTGTAACCAAGCTAGACAAATAAGATAGGAATGACGTTCTCCGGTATAGAACATATATACAATATATATTTTAAAGTTTTTTTTAAAAAAAACTTATAACGTATCCGTAAAGTATTAGAAAATAAACCGAAGCTGTACTTTGATAAAAAGAAGCACGATAGGTCGTTTTGTCACAAGTTTTCGATAGGGGCAATTGGTTTTCTACACCGTGCGAATATTCATTTTTAAAAGTAACAAATTCGATTCCCATTAAAAGAAATTTGGCCTGGAGTGCCAACCAAAACGTTTTTTACGGTATATAAACAAATTTGTTGGTGTAAGTGTGTAGTGTGAATGTGTTTTAGGTTAGCGTAGGTTAAGGATTTAGTAATTTCATGTGTATTTTTGTAATAGTATGTGTAGGCAAGAAATAAATAAATATGTGAAAAGGGGTGCCTGGTAATAGTAGCTCCTGTGAACAGCCAAAACATATGATTTATGATTTTTTAATGAAAGATATGAATGCCAGAATAAGAGGCACATTCCTTGATATAGTTGAGAATAAGAGAATATTAATAAGAAATTATTGAATAGTGGGAATATGTAATAAATGGAATGTTATGAGAGTTTGTGTGCGTGTAATATTTTAAAATGTCTGGTCACGAATTGTGACATGCACGGTAAAATAGTTCTTTAAAGCATAATGCGATGTATCATTGTGCCCCTAAACTGAATGTAAACAGTTTGTATAACGAAGAGCTTCGGTGAAACAAGTAAAAGCTTCTGGTTGACAATTATGTTTTATTTCATATAGCAAGGATACAGTAGAGTAGAATAATTTTTTTGGATAGTAAAACATGATTTGGTCAAGATCAAAATAGTGCGTCTTCCTATCAATCTGACAAACGAATCATCGAAGGGAAAATGATATGAGAGAAACGTTACGGGGAACCCATCAGTGAATGTCACGAATCCTGATTTTTTAAAATTTTACTTCTCCAAAATTTTCGAGTTTCTTTATTTATATTTTTTCCCGTTGCGCAAAACTTCATTTAGATAATACACTTGTAGGGCAGGTCTTCTGAGTTCCGATTCTTTCTCCCATGACTATGGAGCGAGTGAGTGCATCCCTGGTTGCGAGCTATTCTTCTGTGATGGCCACATAGACTTGTAGCTGGTTAAACTGGTGATATACTCAAACGCACCTTGGTCCCGAGAAAGCGAACATCTGAGAACAGCAGTAGACACGAACACACACTTAAACATATACACATATTATAAAATATTAATTTTCTTACACCCTGTGCAAACGGGCAACTGGTCAAAATGTCAATACAACCTACATCAGAATATCTATGACCACGCTTCTAAATCCTTTAAGTTGCGACAATAACAAAACAGAGAAACACATTTAAAAGTGCAAGGTATTGAAGTAAAGCAAATTGCTACAGTCTCTCACAGAGTCGCATAACGGACCTTATCCAAGTATAAGTGTGACTTCGAATGGCCAATGGACCATAGAATAATCATGACCATTGGATTTCGTGTCCTAGAAGAGAAAGGATACATTGTTAATCACAACCGTCATGGAGGGTGAGAAGGTCAAAAGGCAACGGTATATGCTTCGCGCATCGGGACCCCAGATTCACAGATTGCACTGTGAAATTTCTATCGGAGGATTTGCTGAACGAGAAACGAGAGAGACGAATAGGAGTGACCTTGAAACTATGAGGCAATTTGGAGAGGAGTGGGGTTGGAGAAAACTGGAATAATGGTGCAGAAATAAAATATATCGGAGGATGCT
This sequence comes from Thermobia domestica, assembly GCF_964235325.1. Lineage (NCBI taxonomy): Eukaryota > Metazoa > Arthropoda > Insecta > Zygentoma > Lepismatidae > Thermobia > Thermobia domestica. The sequence continues at coordinate 39,580 of NW_027655974.1, forward strand.
TTTGAGAGAGAGGCTCTGCAGCAATTTGCTTTATGTCAATACCTTGCACTTTTAAACGTGTTTTTCTGTTTTGTTATTGTCACAACTTAACGGATTTAGAAGCGTGGCCATAGATTTTCTTATGTAGGTTGTATTGACATTTTGACCAGTTGCCCGTTTGCACAGGGTTATCGTAAAGAGTTGAGATTTTTTCTATCTTCTTTTACTTAAAAATAGCGTTCATGCAGTATGCTACTTGACCCCAGGTTCCATTTGCAAATTTTGAGTTAGACCACGCCTAGGACCCTGCGAGTGCCCCGGGGACACATTTTTCATTCAAAAGATGCTGGGCTCCCCACACTAATTTGATATGTATTCGCTGAGTTTCCTTACCCGACCGTTTCCGAAAAAAACTGACCCGGAATCTGACTTTGTAATGTATACTATGGAGCTCAATTTCTAACTTTTCACTTTTATATCTTCGCAACGGTTGCGATCGAGTATGTATCCCTTTTCATGTTACGTTCTTTTGGGACAAAGTATCCAACGGCCATAGTCTCGACTCGAAGTCAGAGTTTCACTTGGATAGGTTCCCTCGTTAGAATGGAGAACTGTTTCGTTAGTCAACCAGTCACCTTTTCTAAACACACAGTGCTACCAACTGCTGTCAGTGCCGAAAAAACTTTCGTGTAAGTTGGTTTGTACGTCGTGTTTTGGGTTGCATCTGCCCAGGTGTTTTCACAAGTGCAAATGATCTGGACCCCAAGCAATGGAATTATGGCACTCAGGGCAGGAGATACTTATGATGGTGGTTGTACAAGCTTTGCTTTTAGTAGACTTAAATCTCATTTAAACTATTCGATGAGCAAAAGAATACATTTATTGTAAAAATTATTAACGTGTAATAGTTTCGCCAAGTCTCCACTTGACTTCATCAGACACCATAAATACGCAAAGTAGTGACAGATTTTATATATAAGAGACAATGAAACACTCCCTGAATGCTGATTGGCTAACATAGGCTACTACATCAATCTACTTATAGTTTAAGATGAAATTTAAAAAACAACAATCCTGTCAAATTTCAAGGCTCTTCAAGCAAGAATCGAACCCCGGACCTCATGTACTAAAAACGAGTACGCATTAGCCATTAGACCAGCCAGGCGGTGTAAATTTTAAAGTTCATGTGTATCAGAAACAAAACTAACATTGTAATTAGCGATAAAAGGCATTTGATGTTCTGCAAGAGATTTTTAACAAGAGAATTAGGTCGGCTGCACCTTGACCAAATGACAATCTAGTCAAGATATAGTAGTCTGAGCAACGCAGCAAAGCCTTATGCCGCATATTCACTCAAGCACGTGTTATACAAAGACCTTTCCAACATTTTGATTAACCCATATGATAGATGCAGTCATGCCTGTCTCCCTGCACCCTCTCCTGCCTTCCTCTGCCTCGACTTCGATATCTTGCCTTCGGTCAATGTTCAGACGACCTTAGAAGCTTTTTTAATATTAATGATATACATAGTGTAATAAACTAAAATTATTGAATTTAAAATTTTCAAATGACGTATTTTGTAGATATTTTAAAGTTTTTTCTTACGTAAATAAATAAAAAAAAACACCAACTGTGAATTGAAGTTCAAATTATAGAAACAAGCCCGAAACTTATTTTATTGTACGAGACACATATGTGAAACTCAGACAAAGAAATGTAAAAAAACACCGAGAACAACATTTCCACATTTAACCTAAAGAAGCCTTTAATTCCTGCATAGCATCACTCGTTCAGACGCTTAATCAACACTACACTTCGACACTAGATTTCGAAAGGATCGAAACAGTGATGATTTCAGATTTCCACGGGGAGGACTGAAAAAACGGGAGGTTAAAGTAGTACTGCGAAAGTACTAATGAACCAGGTTGAGCACAATAAGAGAAATGCCCTGGGAGGAAATTCCCTTTCCCCGGGCCACCTCGTGAAAGTATTATTGCTTCTGACACTTGCCATTTTTCTACAATCTCACAAGTCTCAGTTGGCCTCGCTGCTGAATGTCCAGGAACCTACAACGTAAGCACGTTGCTTTCTCAGATTGTTTCAAATCCTATATTTCATATTCAACCATAACATTTATGATCGTTATGTTGAGAATAGTTTGTTGCATTAAAATTTCTTGAGCATTTAATAATTCGAATTATATTATCTTCCTTAAATTTTGCCTAGCAACGCTCTCTGAGTAATTTGTCTGAGATTGTCTGAGATAGACAACCGACAATTAGTAGTAAGATTCTCGGTTGAAACTCTAGTATCTTGTAATTTTCGTACGAATAAAATGTACACATAAAGAACTACGAAATACGAAGAAATTCCTGAATTTTGTTCTGGGAAGTAAATTTGATGTCATTTCTCAACTTAATTCCTGAATATATGTAGACTTGTGATTGTTGTGCTTCAGGTGGTCGAAAGTGAGTAATGTTACGAATCAACTTACAAAAAAGGATAAATTCAATTCTTTGTACTTTTAATTAGTTACACGAACCATACAGTTTAGTACACTATAAGCTCAACATGTAAGTCAGATGCCACTGACCATTAGGGTGTGAGCGGTCCCGTGTTCGATTCCTGGTTTGGATACCCTGTGAAAAAAGTGCAAACTTTCTCAGGCTAGTCATTCCTAAGTGTACTTTTCCTGAGTTCTCCTTATGCACATTAATTAAACGCCAGAATAGTATTTCATATAGTGGTCCCCGGCCGCTTCCTTCCTTCTCCGTTCCTTTCTTCCTCCCCTATTCTCCGGCGAGTGCACAGTGGTCCGAAACGCCGCAAAACCTGCGCAAAAATCCAAAATGTCAAGTACTGGAGTATGGAGTATGAGTAGCATACACGTTTAGTCCATACAATAGTGCATTCAAAAACAGCATTAAGTATTTTTTTTAAATACGAATAGAACGAACATGTAGAGAAGTAAAATTTGTGTGTTGTGTGATTAGAAGTTTGCTGTACAGGAACTGGAAGCAATACTACAGCACCACTCAGCGTCTCCGTTTGAGAACACAAGTGAACGAAAAGGGAAACCCCATGAAACAGAAACTGTAGGGAAGTAGCAATGAGAGGAAGTATATAACTGCTCTCCAGAAACGAACCTGGAGGAATAATGTCATATAAAAATCTTAGCATATAAGTAGTAGGAGAAATGCACTGTAGTGGTAATAAATCATTGAGTTATAAAAAAAGTACCAAGAGATACCAGTAAGATTCTAGCATGGGTGTGAAGGACAACATGTATACGTAACGTACATAACAAAAATTGTTGCACATGTTTGCACTTTTTCAGACTAGTCACCTGTTAACATGGGTCAGTACATAAAACAATGCATAATTTGACCAATAACATATCCGCATTATGTACTGTCTTGACACGATTCGCTTTTCATTTGGTCTTTATCAGAAGGAAGATAGGTGAATTACTAAACCGCACGTCGTTCGCTGTACTTTCGAGGGAGAATTGTTTGAGAACAGTATGTATAGGACGTGCAACAGTGGAAATCGCAATCTAACGTAGATTTTCTTTTCAGGCCTAATTGCTTTGATATTGTACACATTAGTCTTTGTGATTATACCCAATGTGCTTGTTAAATTCAGAAAGTGATATTTATTATCTGCTTTTTTCAGGAATAATGGCGTTTAGGCCTACCAGAAGAGATCTTTTTAACGTAATGCGGGAAAAGGCTGGCAAATATCATTCTGAACAAAAAGGACACTTGGAAGAGTACATTATAGGAAAGCTGCGAATTCAGGGTAATGAAGAAAAGTTTAAGGAGATAAAGATAGCTATAAAATTGTTCTGCACCAAGATTTTCCAGTGACTAGATAGTTGTTCCAGAATGGTTGATAGGTTTCTTGAACGATATTCTGATTGGCTTAATTCACCTGCAAAATTACGATTTCTGGAGCTGGCAACTAAAGCTGAAGAAAGTGCAACTACGTCTGACAGGGCGAGACCTGTTAAATGTTTTCAAGAAAGTAGTGAATCTGTTAAGAGGAGGAAAACCGTTGAACTTCGTGAGTCATGTGGTTCTGACGTTCTGTCTTATGCAACACAAATGAAACTCTGTAAAGAGGGAAAGGTCACAGCATCAAAAAGAAATAACACTATCATCGCCAACAAGACCGAAGAAAATAAAAGAGGCTTGGAAGACTGCTACGGCTGATCAGCGAATGGTATCGTATACCCCAGATGAAGCCTTGCCACTAATAGTAGAAGCAAAGCTCACCAAACACCAATACAACTTACTTCGGACCCAAGCTAAGGCGAAAGCTGCTGACCTGTATCCATCCTACCACCAAGTTCTCGAAGCAAAAAAAGAATGCTATCCTCCGTCTGTCTCTGCAACTGACACTGCAATTGAAGTCAGTCTGCAAGATCTTTTAGATCACACAGCTAATCGACTTTTGCAAGTTCAGATGGCTGTTATCACTCAGATGGAAGAGAGTGAAGTAAGAAATCTCACCCTTTTCTGTAAATTGGGCTTCGATGGTAGTAGTGGACAGTCTGCGTACAAGCAGAAAGGTGTTGAAGGGACTATAATTGAGAGTGATATATTTGTTACATCTCTTGTTCCGTTGCAGTTATACGCTACGTTATCAAACACAAAGCAGAAAACAATCGTTTGGCAAAATCCCAGGCAATCATCTGTACGCTTCTGCAGACCTCTGCGGCTTCAGTTTCTTAAAGAAACTCCTCAAATATGCAACAAAGAAAAGGAGTACATCGAACAGCAAATTTCATCCCTCAAATCAACGAATGTGACGTGTACAGATAGACATATTTCTGTCACTCATCATTTGGTATTAACAATGGTTGATGGCAAGGTATGTAACGCTTTAACGGCCCGAAGGAGATGAATGACATGACTAAGGTACGGAAGAGACATGCTAATCCATTGCACTTCCAATTTGGGCTATCAATACTTCATGCATGGATTCGGTTCTTTGAATGTCTTCTTCATGTCAGTTATCGTCTTGACATAAAGAAATGGCAGATCCGTGGTCAGGAAAATATCAACAGGGTTGCACAAAGAAAGGATATCCAAGAGCGGTTTAAACAACAAACAGGCTTATTGGTAGACATACCTAAACCTGGCAGAAGTGGGACCACTAACGACGGAAACACAGCACGTAGATTCTTCGCTGATCCAAAACTGTCTGCACAAATAACAGGCATAAATGAAGTTGTAATTCATCGCTTTCCTTCCATCCTGCTCCCCATGTCTAGTGGTTATGACATAAACGTGTCATCATTTCAGAAATATGCACAAGAAATTGCAGAAAGATTTGTCAACCTTTATCCATGGTACTCGTACTATATGCCAATATCTGTTCACAAGATTCTTATCTATGGCCCCGGTATTATCACATCTGCTCTACTGCCAATTGGGCAGTTATCAGAGGACGCTCAGGGAGCGCGACACAAAGATATCAAAAGCTTCAGAGAACACCATACCAGAAAGACATCAAGAAGGGAAGGAAATGTGGACCTCTTTCACCGGTTGCTTTTAACATCAGATCTTGTTATTTCCACTCTTCGGAAGCTACCCCATTAGAAGCTTGCTCACATTCTTCTCATGTTCTTCAGCTACTAATTTCACCTACACAGGAAAAAAGTACAGATGCATGTAGTTCCAGTTCTGTGGACGTAATGGATACCCACCTCTCTGCAGACAGTTCTTACAGTAGTGAGATTGATTAAGGTAAATTAAGTAGGTCCAAATTTCTTAGATACATACGCTGAGAGAAAAAAATGTAGGTGGCATACTTAAAAACGTAGGTTACATTCGTAATTCCTGTAGTTTCTGGACTTAACGTACAACCGTATATAACATCCTTCAGCAAACGTATAGCTGAAAAAGTATGTATTATACGTACTGTCTGCATAAGTGAAATGACGTCATTCGTGTGACGTCATCTGCAGTAACAAGTATATACGGAGATGATATCTAGCTTTGTGACGTCAGGATCGTATGTAGCATGTGGGTTAATAATGACGACACATACTGACTATCAGGACGGAGCATAATTTCAAGAAGTATGCAATATACGTTCTGTACGTATGTTTCTTGCGTTCAACCCCGAGACAGCATCTATATCGTACTTGTGCCCCGTACGTACGACTAGATACAATATACGTATTGTACGTATATATTACACAGATTTTCCTTATGTCGCACACAGCTTGTCCAGATACAGCATACACAATATCCGTATGTACCATACAGAGTGCACATATGTAGCTTACAGACTGTCTGCATGCAGCATATAGATTATACGTATGTCGTGTACAGGTTGGCCATATGTAATGTAAGGATTGGATGTATATAGCTAATAGGTTGTCCATATGAAATATACGGATTTTACTTGTATCGCATACGTATTGCCTTCTTGTTAAATATGGATTGGATATATGCAGGATCTAGATTGTACGTATAATGCACCATTATTAAAGTGCTGCAACATACTGCAAAGTGCATGATACATTCTTACTGTAATGTTGTCAAATATTGTTTTACTCTGTATGAAAACAAAAATAGCTTAAAATATGGTTGATCTCCTTTGTGCCAATAATAATAAAATTAACAATACTACACTTTTCAAATCTTAGTTTGGAGCAGTGAAACTGTCCAAAGAAATGTATTTACCTGCAGGGTGTCCTATAAGTTTGGGCTTCCTGCTAATTCGTTGGAAAGCTACTGCAAAACCAAGTGTTGAAAAGTGACACAAGCGTTAATTTTAAAATTATGGGCACAAAGCAGGGGCGGATCCAGGACGGACTTCTGGGGGGGCGGTCGGCGGTAATACTGCTACTTTTAAGAGCTCCAAACTTGTTATGGATGGGTTTATTTATATATAAAATAAGAAAGTTTCCTCTTGTGGGGGGGGGTGATCGCCCCGATCGCCCCCCTCTGGATCCGCCCCTGGCACAAAGGAGGTTAACCATATATTAAACTATTTTCGTTTCCATACAGAGTAAATCAATATGTGATATATTACTGTAAGAATTTATCATATGGTTTGCAGTTACTTAGTCAGCACTTCAATAATAATGCAAAATGCACAGCCGTATGCAATCCTATATTCAAACTCAAACAAGATTTACGTACAATCATTTATTAAGCTGTTATCATCCATTGCTTGTACGATATAAAGATTATTTTACCTCATTCTTTTCCTTAATAGTATCTTCTTCTAAAGTGCAGTTGTTACCACAAGAGGCCTAAATAGAATTTTCCAGAAATAACTTCTCTGTACATTTTAATTAACAGGTATGTTTTTTTTCATGTCGCAATAATTAAAAGTATGGTGTCAGCCGAAAACGTATTCGCTCACAAGATGATTCCTACTCAGTACTCGCCATTAAAAATGCAACACCAAGAAGGAGACATGGTAGCTGCGCCAAAGTTCCCAGGCCGATACCTAATAGTAAGTGCAGAATACTCTTAAACGTCCGCTGTATTCGCTGTGTGACAATTTGGTGACAGCGGAGGCTTTGTGCAGCCATCGACTAAACATATTTATCCTTCCCTGTTCTAGACATTCTGCAAATTTGGATTTTCCTGGATGCATCCTTCTTAGTTTTAAGCAACGAGCAGTTTAACAGTCTCATGCATTGCTTAAAGAAAGAGCAATGATTCTCAGAATTACTCGGAAGATATATATACAATAATTTAAAACTGTTATCTCAAACTTTGCAATTCAGAGCACGAAAAGAACTATAGCTAAAGGAACACTGATTTTAGCCAGATAGTAACTAGTAAACTCAATCACACTCAGTACCATTAGTTGCTTGGTGTTATCCGTGAGTCAGAGATCATGGTATCTCATTTCGTGTAGATTTTTGCATTTGTTTAATGCTAAAAATGTATTTTATCGCTAATTGAACCCAGTATCATATATATACCGACAGGACGTACCTTAGTCACAAGGTGACATGAGTGAAACACTAAACTATTCGATTCACACCTGCGACCTTGTTAACACTAGAGAAAGTTACAAAGTGATTAAGTAAATACGGAACATAGTTCATACAAAGTATAGCGATGTATGAAGTCTCCGTTTCATACGACTTGGATAAAGGATACATCTGAAATAGCAACAAAGAAATATATAATGATTTCTCTGGATAATTTGGATTAGTCTAGAATTCAAACACATATACGTTGGTAAGTCCAACTTTTTTTTTACTTTTTTCTTTGGATTCCCAATAAAGTTGACTACTGAAAAGCTGAGTTATAGATTCTATATTAAAACAACACCTTCGCTAGACATGTTCAGTATACACATTGTCTTACATATAGAACAATACATTAGTTATTAATACATGTCTGAAATAATAGTACTTCGTATAGAATTTTACTTCATCCAATCGTGATAGCACAAAGATAAAAAAATATTGCGAGGGATAATGTTCTTATTACAGAGAAAAAGAGTTGAAATGACTTAACATTAACAAACATTTTCTTTAACCAGAGATAATATTTTATTCTAATTTATGGAAGAAAGAAGTAATTTGTAGTACAGTATCTTTATTAGGGTTATACAGTATATTCGTACAAAAGGATGTAAGTACAATTGGGTCTGTCTTCAAAAAGGACGTACTTTTAGCCACAACCTACACTTGCTTCTTTTGACTGTCTTTCAAGCAGAATCCTGATTTGATGCACGAAATACCTGCAACAAAAATCACAAAATATTTAAAATGTTACATTCAGTGTGCTTAATTTGGTTGTACTTAACAATACAAAGTATCTTAACATTTTTGAGATTAAATGGACAAAATCTGTTCGGTCAGGTATGGACTTTTGGGTTGCACGTAGAAAATCTATGAAGTGTTTATTGATGCTGAACAACAACTCAAAATGTATTACTATTCAAAAGTAAGTGGGTACCCCAACGGTGTTCGGGGTACCATGGGGCACCTAATGTATGTATTTTTTTAGATATATGGAAATGTATGTCTCTAAAATGTAAAGAGCTGACATCTGTTTACCGAAAACCTCAACTCGGTAAGCCTTATGGATATCGAGATATGGGAAAATAAAGAACGACACCATAGAAGTGTGGGGTTTGCGTAGTAGATGGTGCAGTTTCGGAAACGTAATTACGAGGGCTTACAACAACCTCAAAAGTACTTTCAATTAAATACACTACACACACGCCCTGATGGGGGTTTTCGGGTACCATGATATTCGCAGAACTCTCATTTCTAAACATTCTAAAATCTGTCTTAATAACGTTTGAAAGAACGTTAGAGGTGTGTGTTTACCGAAACCGCAAGTCGGTACGCCTAACAGTTACCGAAATATGGTGAAATAAAAAGCGACACCGTAGGTACGTGGAGCTTGCATATTAGACAGTACAATTTAGAAAATTAATTAAAATATGACTATCAAGATATTGTCAAATAAAGGGAGGATCCATACAGTTATGGGGTTTTCGTGTTAGGTGGTAAAATTTCCGAAACCGGTTATGGGAACTTAATAAGCATCAGTAGCAATTTCATCTTAAAGTAATTAGGTATTTCCATGGAGTTTAAGAACATCATGGGGTCTACCAAGAATAAATTTTAAAAGCTTTGGAAAATATATTTTGACATTTGTAAAAAGTATTAGAAATATGTATTTACCTAAAAGTTCCAGCTAGTACATTTAGCAGCTAGAGATACACCACACCATACAATAAAAGCGTATTAGATTTTGAAATTTCAGAAAACAATTATTGATCCTAACAAAAGTTAAATAAGATGGTACTTCTATAGATTAAGTGAGTACCTCAGACTCGTCAGTACAATTTCGATCGAAAGGTTAATTCAGCTCTAAACTTTCTTTGGACAATTCCAAGCGTTTATCGGGCTCTGAAATAAAGTGAACATTTTTTGTCAATATCTAATATAGCAAGCGAGATATAAGGAATTGTGTATTTTATGACGTCGTAAAAATAGAGACCCGCATGGATTTGTACTTTTGAGTGTTTGCTGTAAGAAGAAGAAATTTCAGAAAACAACCGTATATACCATAATAGGCAATTAAATGGGCGGGGGCACGGTGGCTTAGTGGTAGAGTGCTTACCTCTGGTGTATTGGGTTTTTGGTTCGATCCGCAGCCAAGTCAGTTTGTAGTGGACATCGTATTCCTGGGTTTTCTCGGGGTACTCTCTTTCCTCCCACCTTTGCATTCCATCAATTCTGTCAACAACATTGACTTGCTTTAATCAAAATCTCCCTGAGACTAAAATGCATAATCGTGGGTCGCTACACTGAAATATTTCCTTTTATTTAATTTAAAATTAAATGGGGAGTTAAGTATGATCGTATCTCTATGGGTTAAGTGAATACTCCAATAGTTTCTGCAAAAAAAGATTAGTTAAACACCCTACCACTAAGCTACTGTATCCCCGCCCATTGAATTGTCTATTAAGGTATATACAGTAGTTTTCTGAATTTTTCTCTTATAGGAAAGACCCAAAAGTACAAATATATAAAGATCTCTATATTTACGTCATAAAATATATAATTCCTTATATCTTGGTTACTATCTTAGATATTGACAGCGAATTTTCATTCTTTTGCACAGCTCGATGAACCCTTGGAATTGCCTGAAGAAAACCTAGGGCTGAGCTAATCTTTCGATCGAAATTGTACTGAGGTACTCATTTAACCCATAGAAGTACCATCTTATTTAATTTTGTTGCGACCAATAATTGTTTCCGAAATTTCAAGATCTCATACGCTTTTATTTCACAGTGTTTCTCCAGATGTTAGATGTACTAGCTGGAAGTTTTGGGTAAACACATATTTCAAATACTGTTTACAAATGTCAGATTATATTTTCAATAGCTTTTAAAATTTAATTTTGGTAGACTGCATGATGTTCTAACACCCCATGAAGATATCTAATTACTTTAAGATGAAATTGCTACTGGTATTTATTAACTTTCCATGACTGATTTCGGAAATTTTAGCATCTAACACGAAAACCCCTTAACTGTGTTGGTCCTCCCTTTATTTGACAACATCTTGATAGCCGTAAGTCATATTTTAATTCATTTTCCGAATTGTAGCGTCAAGTATGCAAGCCCCACATATTTATAGTATCGCTCTTTATTTTCCAATATCTCGGTATCCATAAGGCTTACCGAGTTGCAGTTTTCAGTTTAAAAAAAATCAGTTCTTTACATTTTAGAGACATGTATTTCCATTAATCTAAAATGCAGAAATTAGGTACCGCATTGGAACCCCATTGGAGTACTCACTTACTTTTGCATAGCAGGGTAAAAACGCCAGTGGTTCTCACTTTAAGGTTGAAAACATACTATTTTGTCTTTTCTCTGAGCATTGTGAATCTGTCGGAGCTATACCGTAGTTGGAAAGACTCACTGATCCTTCCTATAATAACCATGTAGTCAGAATTCAAAAAGGAGTAGAAGGAAAAACAATATTTTAAAATCCTTGCACCAGTAGTCCTCACCTTAAAATCAAAATGTTCCAGTATAGTCAGGATTTTCTATCAGTGTTCGTCACTCAAATAACTTGACATAATTTATTCAAAAACGCACTGTGTATCAGTTTAGGGTTAAGAATACAATATAAAGTAGTAAGCTTAATAACTTTGCATCACTTTAAGCACTCAAGAAGGAAAATAAAAACGTTTTTACATACTTCTTAAAGCAATTTCAGAAAGAAAAATGTTAACTGAATTCAAAAGTTAACTGTATATCACTTTCACGTTAAGAGTACAATATTAAATACTATGTTTAATAACTATACGTCCTTTAAGCACTCAAGAATGAAAATAAACGTTTGTACATACATTTGAAAAATAATCTGAGAAACAAAATAAGTTAACTGAATTCAAAATTTAATTATACATCACCTAAAGCTTAAGAATACACTATAAAATACTGAGATTAATAACAATGCACTACTGAAGAATGAAAACAAAAATGTTTTAGCTACCTATATTGTATTTACATGTTATTTCTCATTAACTTTTTTTTTTTGATAACTCATGATCAAGTCTAGGGGTGCACAAGAGAAAAGATTTGAAATTGTCTCCTCTCGAAAACGTGCCGCGAAAGTTATGTCTCGTCTCGAAAACTGGATCCGTTTCTATTGGAAGAGCTCTATCTCATCTCGAATTTCGTGACAGAAATTATGTCTCGTCTTGTGCTCATCCCTAATCAGATCCATAGCCAAAAACTTCATTTCGAAGGGAGGGCTTTCCGATATCCGAATTTAGATAGATAATCGATATCGACAAACTATCGAAACTTGTTCGAATTATCGAAAAATACAGCAATATCGAAATATAAACAATATCAAAAATCGAAAATATAGAAATATGAAAGAGATCAAAAATATGGATATATCGATCAAAAATTTCGATATCGATGTTTTGATGTTTGAAAATATCAATCGTTCGATCTAAATATCACACAGCCCTAGGCTCCAACTGTTGTCACCTTTAAAATTAATTGCTGACTAATCTTCTGTAAGTACCGTAAGACGGGATTATTTTGCACTTCAGGATTAACTTTGCACAAAATACGCCAAAAGTTTCACGGTCCTCTGTCGGTAAAATTATGGACTAAAGAGAAAGTTTCAACTACCACCGTAAGATAGAACATCTAACTGGATTTTGACTATAATGTTGGCGGTTAACATCAGTTCTAATTAAGTGAAGGGTTTGTTGTTATAGAGGTATGGAAAGCAGTAACTGTAAAGGCCGACAAAATTTGAAAGATATCACCTACAAGAATTTTTGTCAAAGTCAAGTCAGTTTCGTAGAATACTCTGTGTATAATGGGACTTTGAGACAATAGTTGAAATTGAAGTGTGAAACGTTTGAAAGTCATACAAAAATAAAACTGGGAGAAGGCGGTTTCAGCCTCTAATCAAACTGACTTTGCACTGATCAAACGTAACCCCTCAGATAGGAAATTATTACTACTGGTACCTCCTGCCGTCTAACTTTAGAAAAATTTCCTATTCAGGTAGATGTCGGAATGGATTTCTTGTTGGGAAATAAATTACGAACAGCGGCGGATTCAGAAAAATAGTTTGAGAGGGACTTCACACAGAAAGATTTCCTTTATTTAGAAATGACTAGACTTTTTGAAGGGCTTGAAGCGTAGACGCATAGGAATGACTAACATTAGATTTTTTAAAAAAGAAATTCTGCAATTTGGATGGGCTTCAGTCTGAAAGCCCCAAATCCCGTAAATCTTCCACTGATTACGGTTGGGATGATATTCTTGGATATAAAGAGCAACCAAGGCAAATCAGATCTCGGAGATTTTTGCTGTTCTTGAGTTGCCATTTTTGTGGGACATACTAAACTATCAGAATGTGGTTCCTATGTCCCTACCAAAAAATACATAATTTTCTTTACAAATATCGATAATTCGTACTTACTGACACCAGTACCGTAAGTCCAACCTCAATATTTGTAGACTGCATGCAGTATTGTTTAGGAAGTGAAATCTATATTATAAAAGAGAACGCACAAATCCTTTGTTAGCTCATCACGCTAATACGGCTGAACCAATTTCTTTTATTTTTGGGGGGTTATTAGGATTTGGACCCTAGATGGTTTTTATCATATCACTTTAATTTTTAATTACCAGTGTCTTGAGATAATTGACCATTCAAGTGTCCATACGTACAAATCCTTTGTTATTAGTTCATCATAGGTAAAAATAAACGTATTTATATGCAACCCGCATGACCGTGTCACTCGGCGGGTTAACATAAATGACAGGCGCTATAATGTTAACATTTACTGCAATTTGAAAGCGAAAAAGTAAAAATTATCTAAGTAACAAAGTTTATTGCGTTCCGGGGTGACCACAGCGAAGCGGGGTGAACGCTGCTAGTGTATAAATAGAGGAGAGAAAACATTGCACAGAAACATTATGTTCATATGTTGAAAATACTTTTTTTTTTTTGTATGTGTTGCAAAGTATCTTCAGCTATCAGGTTACTTTGCAACAAAGTTTATATGAAATGAAATCTTTGAGTTTTACGTCCCACGATTATGCCGGGTATGCTAAAGGAGACGATGGTGAGAATGAATGGAATAGTAGAATGAAAAATGTGTGAAAAAACGGGAAAACCTCGAGAAAAACCATACAGTGTTTCTCCAACACAAAGCCCATTTAACACGTGCTGGGATCGATCCAGGAACTTCACGCAGGAGAGGTGAACGCTCCCCAAAACACAACCTCAGAATATATTTCATATAGAGTAGAAATAACAATATGTTGTAAAAAAAAAAAAAATGGCCGGTCTGAAAGGCATGTAAGCTAAAAAAAAAATACAATTGCTACTCGATTTGTTTACTAGCAGGCAAGTAGCATACAAATTTATGATGCTGAAGGCGTTATTTTTCACAGCTATGGAGAAAAGAGAAACAAAAAATAACAGGAAATCTTTGTTTTACGTTCTACGAATATGCTATGTAGGCTGACGGTCACAAATGAGTAATGAAAATTGATGATCTTGGAATACGATTTGGTGGAATAATGACGGAGAAAAATAATCATTGATTAAATATTAAATTGAAAAGAAATAAGAGCCTGACGCTCAAATACTTATCTATCTGGCACCCATCTTAATCCCCATAAAATATCATGAAGTGCTTGATTGATTCTAAACCCAATATTAGTAATAGTAATTTAACAATAAACACAGAATATATAATTTACGCACCTTGAAATGTAGAAAGTAATGATTGTAATCCCCAGCTTTCCAATAGACCTTTGATTTCTCCAAATGAAGATTCGGATATCTTGTTCCTTCTCAAATAATAATGGGTTACAATAATCAGTTGCAGTCCAAAGCCAAGTCACTAAGTTAAGCATGAAAATAAAAGAATTCATTAGTTAGATGCATACCAACTCCTACGCATGTAAATCCGATACTACAGTTATAGTGACATCAAACATACATTAAATAAGTTATACAGGGTGTCTCAAAAGTCCCTTGACATAGGGTAACTCTGTTATTATCAGAGTTACAACAAAATGTAGGAGGGGAAAGCATCTCCAAATATGATGTTTTCAATCTAAAGTGAAGGAATTTTTAAAATCGGATGACTCGTTTGCGCTGGACACTCTTTATGCGCCCAATGTGAAATGAAAATGCAACGTTGCCATTTACCTGGACCCAAAACATAAGTGAGTGAAGTTACTGTCTTTTACGCTAACATGTCGATGGCCAGCCCCCGTTTCAAACAATAACTTCATTCAGGTCAGGTAAATGACAACGTTGCATTTTCATTTAAAATTGGGTGCATAAAGAGTATACAGCACAAACATCTCGTCCGATTTTTTAAAAAGTGTTCACTTTAGATTGAAAATGTCATATTTCGAGATGTTTTTACCTCTTACATTTTGTTGTAACTCTGATATTAACAGAGTTACCCTATGCCAGGGAACTTTTGAGACATCTTGTATACATCATAAGAAGTTCCTTTCTAAATTCTATACGGATGTGGTTTCATTGAATGTGAGTTGGGTGATACACATTAGGCCTTTTGGGAGTACGTCACACGGACGACCGTAATTTTGTGTTGAAAATTTTTATTATGAACTGGTGAGATATGTGATACATATGGCCACGGGCTAGAATTTTCTTAGCGGTTCAAACTCCCGGGCCCTTTTTCCTTCCCCATTTTGAATCGGTACATGAAAATGGGATTTTCTTTACGCTTGCCTGCGCCGATTTTGAAAATTCCTTCACTAATCGATTTCTCTCGACGAGTACTACAAGAATCAGTTAAAATCTCGAGGGCCCTTTTTTCTTCCCCATTTTGAACCGGTACATGAAAATGGGATTTTCTTCATGTTTGCCTGCGCCGATTTTGAAAATTCCTTCACTAATCGATTTCTCTCGACGAGTACTACAAGAATCAGTTAAAAATCTCGCGGGCCCTTTTTTCTTCCCCATTTGAACCGGCACATGAAAAAGTGATTTTCTTCATGTTTGCCTGCGCCGATTTTGAAAATTCCTTCACTAATCGATTTCTCTCGACGAGTACTACAAGAATCAGTTAAAATCTCGCGGGCCCTTTTTTCTTCCCCATTTTGAACCGGTACATGAAAATGGGATTTTCTTCATGTTTGCCTGCGCCGATTTTGAAAATTCCTTCACTAATCGATTTCTCTCGACGAGTACTACAAGAATCAGTTAAAATCTCGCGGGCCCTTTTTTCTTCCCCATTTTGAACCGGCACATGAAAAAGTGATTTTCTTCATATTTGCCTGCGCCGATTTTGAAAATTCCTTCACTAATCGGAGCTCCTCCGTGGCTAAGTGGTTAGCGTACGCGCCTTTGGCGTGGGAGGCCCGGGTTCGATTCCCGGCGGGAGCTCATGTGGTTCGGATTCCACGTTAATCAGTAGGTCCACGTCTCATATAGCCTCGCTGCTGAACGGGACGTAAAACTCAAAATCAACTCAACTCAACTCAACTCCTTCACTAATCGATTTCTCTCGACGAGTACTACAAGAATCAGTTAAAATCTCGCGGGCCCTTTTTCTTCCCCATTTTGAACCGGTACATGAAAATGGGATTTTCTTTATGTTTGCTTGCGCCAATTTTGAAAATTCCTTCACTAATCGACTTCTCTCGACGAGTACTACAAGAATCAGTTAAAAATCTCGCGGGCCCTTTTTTCTTCCCCATTTTGAACCGGCACATGAAAAAGTGATTTTCTTCATGTTTGCCTGCGCCGATTTTGAAAATTCCTTCACTAATCGATTTCTCTCGACGAGTACTACAAGAATCAGTTAAAATCTCGCGGGCCCTTTTTCTTTCCCATTTTGAACCGGTACATGAAAATGGGATTTTCTTTGTGTTTGCTTGCGCCAATTTTGAAAATTCCTTCACTAATCGACTTCTCTCGACGTGTACTACAAGAATCAGTTAAAATCTCGCGGGCCCTTTTTTCTTCCCCATTTTGAACCGGTACATGAAAATGCGATTTTCTTCATGCTTGCCTGCGCCGATTTTGGAAATTTCTTCACTAGTCGATTTCTCTCGTTGAGTACTACAAAACTCAGTTAAAATGTCGCGGTCCTTTTTTCTTTCCCCATTTTGAACCGGTACATGAAAATATGATTTTCTCCATGTTTGCCTGCGCCGATTTTGAAAATTCTTTCAGTAATCGATTTCTGTCGTCGGGTAGTACAAGAATCAGTTAAAATCTTGCGGGCCCTTTTTGCTTCCCCAACCCAATATTTTTGTATATTTTGAATGTATTCAAGTATGGCACAAAAGTATTTAATTAATTCCCTTAGTAGGTTTCTCAACTTAATATTTTTCAACTTAAATTTTATTTATTTTAGTTATTTATTTTCTTGTGACAATATTTAATTGCAATCGTTCATTGGGGAGAAGGGTGGCCATTCTCAAATATATAAATATAGTATTCTTAAAATTTGTGTTCTCGTATTATTAGTTTCTTCCACTAGACATGGAAACTGCAAATTAATACCTGGTAAACCTGGAAAATTCAGGGAAATTGAGTTCCATATTTATGTATGAACCCTGCTATTTACATTTTTTTTTTTCGATTAGGGAGAACTGTACAAAAGAGTGTTTTGGGAATGGCATAACAGTAGGTTTCTGGGGGTGTTGTTCGAAATTAAATGAAATCTTTAAGTTTTACGTCCCACTATTATGCTGGCTAGGCTAAAGATGACGGGATGTTGTTTGGTGGGGGTCAATGTTGCCAATTTTGGGAAAAGTCGCTAAATCAGGGGAATTCGACCTCAACGATAGCGTAGGGTGACCATAAAATTTTCAGTTAAAAACGGGACAGGTTCTGGCAACCCTAGACTTTTAGATCTATCTTTGTTCTTATCAGTGCCTTGATATCAGAGTTCCCCCTCTCTCTCTCTCTTTGTTACAGAGCGGGTACTTATAAAAAGGAAAGACACTTGAAGTTTGTTCAACACACAACCAACACACAACCTCTGCTGCCTTTCGAGCAGTACTGCAAACTATAGAGTATGTTTAATATAGGGAATTTCAGTTGAATTTTTGCCTCTTTGTTATTATTAATTATTAATACTTTTAAAAGGAGTAAAGGTACTGGGTTTGTTTTTACTTCTTTCATTTACATAAAACGGGACGACTACTACTTTTTTACATCTACTGACGGGACGGCTGGGACACGCCCCTAAAACGGGACTGCTCCGGTCAAAACGGGACGTATGGTCGCCCTACGATAGCGACAAAAAATAATTTTTCCTGTTGGAGACTTTTTTTTGGGTGATTTTTAAATGACGATTTGGCTACTTACAAATTTAGCGACTTTTTGCTGCAAACAAAATGTTCATCTGTAGAGAAGCATTATTAGTTCAAAACAGTTTTTACGTTCTTTTTTTCTGTTTGTTTGTTTTAATGAGCGCAAGTGATGAAGAGTTTGGAAATACAGCGTACCAACTGCCCCACAATCCTGCATTGTTATGTTACCCTTGCCCTCTAACGAAGAACAACTACAAATTAATGTCCTTTAGTTCGAAGAGTTTCCGTTGAGAGGCACACGTAATACATCATTACCGATAGCAACAAGATTAGCTATAGATGCGTGAATAAAGGCGAAGTGGGTGTTTGTTATATTTGTCCTTTGGGGACTTTTAATTATTCTGCACTTTTTCTTTTACAAAAAATTGCTGAACGTAAGTACTGTATTATTAATTATTTCGGAACTATTTTGACTCCACAATATGAACAAAAGTACCCGAAACAATCTGAAATGATCCCTGAATTAAAGGATTGGTTGCGCCCTGTTTACAAAGATGTGAGTAGAACCAGCGGCGCAAAACTGTCTTCAACATTGGGGGGGGGGTTACCATTACCATACTTTTTTTTATTGCGATGTCCAAAATACTTATGAAGTTGAAAAACAATGTTGTGGAGGATCAGAGTTGTCTTCAGCGTTGGGAGGCTGCAGATTTGAGGCTTATTCTGGGGGACGTCTATTTTATCTCACGTTCCTTTGTAGGAATCGGACAAGAATCATCAAATTTCTTCCAGAAAACACATTTCAAATCGAATTATTGGGGAGAAGTCCCCCTCAGTTCCAAGATTGGAGGGGATATGTATCCGTCATCCCCCCGGGATTTGCGCCAGTGAGTAGAACATATTGTTTAGTTTACATCTACAACTTTAAAAAAAATGCTTATAGGCAATGAATTTCTCGATTATTTTTTATAGCGACTTTTCACCCAAAATTGGAGTCGTCACCTCTCGTTTCGCAAACTTATTGTCAACATTTTGGCAACACTGGTTGCGGGGAGAGCTACAATGGATGAGTCAAGTTATTTTGTCGCTTCCGCTGTGAACCTAAGTACAAGATTCCAAAAATTAAAATATTTTTTGGTTCCAAACAATGTCTGCTGGGTGAAAGCATAGACTGGAATGTGTTTCTCTTCATTTGCATAAAAATGTGTTGCCTTTCCTACCTTATCTTTAATCCCATAGTAGCTTCTTTCCGAAAGTTATAAAAATGCAATTCTTCCTTTCTTAATAGTATTTATAACTCAAAGTATTACGTAAGCATTGTATGTTACTTATGTAGCTCACAGAGCCGCAGCTATGGGCGAGCAAGCAAAGCATGTGCACCAGGCGCGTGGTTGGAGGGGCGCCTAAAAGAGAGGTTATATATTAGTACTTTTCCTGGCGGTATTTAATACTTTTCATCAGAGTGCGAAATCGTGAAATCAAAGTGAGAGGAGACTGGAGGAGTGAAGAGAAAGAAAGAAAGAAAGAAAGAAAGAGAGAGGGAGAGAGAGAGAAGAAAACGCTCGCACTTTTACACTTCAAAGTAAATTAAGTCTTATTTATTTTTTTCTGTCCCCCTCCTCCCCCTCCCCTAAGTTCTACTGTCAAAGTAAATAGCTAAAAACACTCCCAGGCCAGAACCGCATCTACGTTGGAAATTTGATCGAGATCGGTCGGATGGTTCAAGAGATGAGATTAAGAAAAAATGAAACGAAATGAAACCTTTGAGTTTTACGTCCCACAGTTATGCCGGTTAGGCTAAAGGAGACGGTGATGATGAGCAATGAATGAAATGGTGGAATGAAGAAAGTGGGAGGAAACGGGAGAACCCCGAGGAAACCCATGCACACGGTGTTTGTCCACCATAAAGTTCACTTGGCGGGGGCTGGGATCGAACCCGGGACCCCAAGCACCAGAGGTGAACGCTCTACCACTGAGCCACCGCGGCCCTAAGACATTAAGAGTCACAAACATAGTCACTTTCAATTTTGTAATATATATATATATATATATATATATATATATATATATATATATATATATATATATATATATATATATATATATTGCATCACTAACTAAAATGCTGTTGGATTGTATATATAAAAGTCGCTCCATGCCCGTAAACAGCTTCATTCGAACTCGGAATCGAACAATTGCATCTGTAAAGCAGTGCTGAGTTGATTTTAACGTTCCTTTCAGCAACAAGGCTGTATGAGACGTGGACCTACAGATTAACGTGGAATCCGAACCACATACGGTCCGGCCGGAAATCGAACCCGGGTGTCCCACGCCAAAGGCGTGTACACTAACCACTTAGCCACGAGGGAGCTCATCTGTAAGGCAGTGTAAGCAAAAAAAAAACGCACACTGGATGTTTGCGCAACTGAGGATCAAAACATTCTCAATGGAGTATGAGAAATAATAAACGTCAATCAAAGTGTGCTTTTGCTTATTCATTACTTCGTTAATACTTAATTCCTTCTAGAAATAGTGAAACAATACTATGAAGAAACACTAATTAAACTATTAACTATTACGTTGTATTTCTTACCACACCACGAAAGTAATACCGGTATACCGTTTTACTAGAATTGGAACCTAGTACTATACTACATTAGTCACGTCGTAACGAAAGCTGAAATTCCAACACCTGGCACTCGTAGCTGTTGAAGCTGTGTTGTAGCTACAGTATATCACGCGGCCTGCGTTGGTACTCCTCAACATAAATACGTCACAGCCCATAGCCAGGAAACACCACAGACAGAAGCCAGGGACACAAGCAGTGCCTGATACTTCACGAATTCAAACCCGCCAAGACTCAACTCAACATGACCTTCAATTACGTTTTAGAAACCAAACCAATGCTAAGGCACAAACTCACCAACTTCCTATTTGAAAACACAAGAAAAAAAATTCTAACTTTTTGGTTCCAAAGTGATGACATGACAATAATACTAAAAAGGTTTTAATTCTCAGTAACCCAAACATTAATTAACTAGGGAAAATAACAAGCAAAAATAAATAAATAATTAATTAAATTAAATTAAATTTTAAAAATAAAAACCTGACAAGTAAGCTCTCCCTGACGAGTCTTTCTTTTTTTAAAATTTCAGTGAGGCTGTAAAATATGTCAATATCTTCGTAAAATATATATATTTCAATGTAAACAAGTTCTTTAAACAAAATAAAGCTCTGTAGTAGAGCGCTTACCTCAGACCCGTTAGGTCCCTGGTTCGATTCCTGCTCCCGACAAATAGGCTTTTGGTGAACACTGTGCGTGTGATGATTATTAAGACTTTCCAGTTTCCTTACATTTTCTTAATTCCACCATTATCATGTATCTCATCGTCACCTTTTCACTTACATTGATGTACAATCATGGGGCGTTAAACTAAAAGGAAAAAAAATCTTGCAAGCATCCTAGTAAAAATGAGTTTTCTAGACTACACAAGTGGCCCCGCGTAGCGTAGTCGCTAATGCTCTCGCCTTCGGTGCGAACGGTCCCGGGTTCGATCCCGGTGGGGGAACTCGGTCGAAAAAGTATCAAAATATTTTAAGTCCAGCCATCCTGAATTAGGTTTCTTTGGGTTTTCCTCATTCACAGCAGGCAAATGCAGGAGCGGTACCTAATATATAGATCCCAGGCCGTTTTCTTCCTCCCCCAATCCTTTCTTCCCTTCCTTTCCCCGGATAGTGTGCTCACCGAGGGAAGTCATCCCTCATATGTGACGGGCTAACAAGGCCATTGATGCCGAAAGCCCAGAAATCTAAATCCTAAATCTTCTCTAAACAAGGAAATTTTCGCGCTGAAAACGGTTTCTTAGCAATTATGTTAAGCAGTGCTGTAGAAAATCTGCACCAAGTAATAAATCGTTACACATAAAACGGAATAAATAAACACATAACATTCATTTTGCTACCTTGAAACGTGAAATGTTTCAAAACATTAATATTCAAAGATTTCTCAAAATTCAGATACACCCATTCCATTCTCCTCAATCATTAACGAGTTACAATAGTAAGAATTGTAGTCATAAACTACATTACTTACTTAGTACTATATTAAAGCAAGTTACACTAAAAGAATATATAGTTAATGGAATATTTAACTAAAGTAATAGTTAACTATTGTACTTACCCAGGCTTTTGTTTCCTTCCTCTCTTCTGTTCCGTTTGTAAACAACCTCGTTTCGCAAGCAAAAGACGGTAGTTCAATGACGTCAGCCATGGAGAAAGAAAGAGTGTCTATAGGCGGTCTGGATCTCACACACAGATGGACGTATATAACATATAGCTGAAGTATTTAACATACGTATACGTATGTAAAATACAGAAGATTGTTAGATGTCAGACATCCTGCAGCCACGTGATGTAACATCTAAGCGGGTAAAAGGCAGTACCTGTGTAGTATATGGATAAAGTACGCTCCGTACAGATTTCCTTAGTAAACATAACGAATCCTTGTATTTGTACAATATACCGCTGTCCGGATAATGGATTTTTCTCAGTGTATATATCTATTTCTGTTTATTTCTATTCATTTCGCCTATATGGGGCCACGTGCCCCGTACCTCCCCCATGGCTTCGGACCTGGTTCTTGGACATAATTTACGATTTTTTGTGTTGGGTTTATGTCATAGTACCATGTTTTCCACATAGGAACAACATACACCATGATTTGAATTTCGCTCACACAATCATGCCTTTCGGACCACTGTGGAGTGGTGTGATCGCCGGAGGACGTCATCCCTTATATGTGACGGGTTAACATGTTTATACATGCTCAAATCCCTGGAATCTAATTCCTAAATCTAATCGTAAACCACTGTTAACTCTTAACTTTGAAAAATAATCATTGAGCTACATTGATATTTATACTATGTCCTGTTAAATGAATATATATTATACGGTTTAAAAATACAGCTTTACTCTTTCGGACAGCTTTACTTTTTGTAGATTTTATATTTTCATAATACAATATTAAGGAGCAATGAATAGTAAAGTTATTGAATTGGGGTGTTCAGAGCACAAGGGAATCAAGTCCACTTGCAAAAGGTGTGCTAACAAGATACAAATTTTTTACGGTACGCTTAAGAACACGGAAAAGCTAACACTCTTCACAACATAATAAGAGTTATTTACAGCATCTGGACATGAATCCTTTAAGTTCTGAAAGGAGCTTCATGTAGAGGCCTTAAAGATGAAATATGCAAAAAGTCACCCAAAAAAATGGACTTGATTCATTTGTGCACTGAAAGCGCCAATTGATAATGAGAAATGATTTGAAACTGTTTATATGCTGGCCTCACAATATCATATCGCGCTTTTCTTTCATCTTCAGCTTTTTTTTTCTTGTCTTATCCTAAGCACCGATTGCCTGCGTGGCTAACTCACATTCTCAAATTCCATTGTGTGTTAAGTGATATGATGTAATGCACATTTAATCATGAGGAAGAGTATGTTTATATGCGTTAACTGCAAATAGTTTTCTAGTGCAATAGTACGTGCTTGTTTTGGATAATTCCAAACACCTTTCCTCTTTATTTTTTGATTTTTTCATGGTAGTTACATTTTGATTTTCTATTTGATTGATTTTGTGCGAATAGATTATGTCTCCTGTCTGTATTCATTCCCAAAGAAAGAGATCTGACTACCGTGCTCGATAAGTGCTCTACTGCATTTAAATCCTTGGACGATCTTTAGAGAGTTTTCTTTTCCATATTAAAAGGAATGTCGATGTGATAAATTAAACCATTGAATACCGTGTATATTTCATACTTAAGGTTACTTTTAAGAAATATGTAAATAATATGTAAATAATGAGTCCCAGATGTCTGAACCACGAGTGATCAATACATTCTTAAAGCTCTCCTCCTTACTCTTATAAGTTAGTAAAGTACTTAATTAGCGATCTACAAATTTGCATATATAAGTATATGCTGCAATTTATTTTAAAATAGTCAATGAACTCAAGTGTTGCTACAGACAGTATTTTGCGTCTTTTATGTAGAATTCATATGAATTCGAACTCTTGCACAAAATTTGAACAACTTATATGGGCATCTTACAGTTAGTGAACTACAGGCACCCCTATATAGCTCAAAAAATTTTTAAAACTCTCAAATATGTGTTCGTTATTTTAAATGAACATTTTAAATATCAAATTTCATGCCTCTAACCTTAGAGGATTCCGAGCAATAGGCACGAGATCTTATTGTAACAATTGCAACTCCCATTTCCTTCCCTTCCAAGTCGGATTTCCAAACATTCTTCCTTCGTGGTACTTAACGTTACAAATGGTATGTACTCTCTAAATTTCAAGTTTCTAGCTTAAGCAGTTGGGCCTAGGCGTTGATTGGTCAGTCAATCAGAAATTCTTTTATGTAGAGAGATGTAGAGAATTATCTTTCATCACTTTAGAAAGAAGAAAGGAGAGAAATGTTTTGATCGTAAAAAAAAAAAATAAATAAATAAAAACTAGAAATCGATATTTCAACGGATTTACATATATCATGGTCCATACATACTTACAAAAAGGGATTTTCGATATCTGTCCGTTTGTCCGACCATTCGTCCTGATGTACATTCCCCTAGAGGCCATACCGTTCAACGTATCGAGATCAATTTTAAACTTAAGGTTTATATGTGATTCTTTAGAGGGATCGAATTACCCTCCTATCCCTAAAATTAAGCGTAGTTTACTGAAGTGAAAATGAAAATTTGCGATTTTCTCTAACGATTTTGTTTGTATTGCATAAATCAATTTCTCAATAACTACCCTACACTGTGGCATAAGTCATACCCCTGGGAAAATTCAAGAAGGGGTAGTATACTCTTGGGGAGAGTTTTTTTTTGGGGGGGGCGATTTTTCTCAAAAACGACTCAGGTAATTTTTTTCATATTTCATAAATTCACATTTCATTAATGACCTGACAATATGGAATAACTGATTTGTCCTGCAAAAATCTACGACCAGTAGTTTGTTCTTGGTGATGACTTTTTTCGAACGATTTTCTAGAAAATATCTCAGATCATTTTGTTTATATTTCATAAATATTTCATTAATAGCTCCATAACATTGCGTAAATTGACAAGAGATAGTTTAGTATTAGGGCGAAATTCTTTTCAGACTACTTTCTGCGAAATGACTCAGCGGATTTTAGTCATATCTCATAAATAAATATTTCATTAGTATTTCTATAATGCTTCATTTAAAAACTTTCATGAGGATATCCACAAGAGGTAGTTACTCTTGAGTGAGTTTTTCTGGTAGTTTTGAAAAATACGACTTCAGGAATTGTATTATTTTATGTAGAAATATTTCATTAACAACCCTATATATATAACAAGTTATTTAATTTTGGAAAAATCTACAAGAGATAATTTACTTGTGAGGGGTGAGTTTCCTTTGAGCAAAAATTTCCAAAAAGCCTTATAACTTTGTTTGTATTTTACAAGAAAATTTTTCACTAATAACTGTAGAACAACATGATTTAATTTAAGAAATTGGAGCTAGAAAGTTTAGCGCGATTGCCCGTACTTTTCATTTACTGGGTATTGTTGACAGTTTCGTTTTGCACGTTTAAAATTGAATTTGAAGGATTAACTTTAAAATACAGAAAAAAATCGGTAATGTTTAGCCCCTTTTCTATACGATAGCACTATTTTCCCTGTCCTAAATCCCCTCATATCGTTAATGTCCACAGTCAGATATACAATCAAAGTAGGTGGCCATGTCCGAGTAATTGAAAAGCTGCAGTAATTCAACATCCTTGACAATGAAGGATTTTATAAAAATCTATACGATAGTCAACTATTTTTGACCCATATAAGTAACTGAGAAATACAAGAATGTTAAACACTGTAAGATAGCTCTAAAGAGACTCTTCCATGATTCAAAGGCGTCTTAATATGTCGTTTGATTTCCCTTGAAGAACCTGTTTTTTACGAGAATGCGAGAAATTGGGCTGCGGCATTTACCTCTTCTTTAGAAGAGCACTATTGAGATGTCTCCATGGTCGTTGCACATTTTTTATATAGTATATATACGTATAATCTCTTTCCTCCCTATTTTATTGATTCCTATAAATCTGTCTAGCCTTGTCAACACGTTCATTTTACGACTAACAATAAGTCGAGTTAACTTTTAACCTTTCCTATGGACCTTGAAACGAAAACGAAACCAATAACTCACTGGAATGGATGCTAAAACTGCACCAAACACCCTATGATAATACAGCAGAACAAAATTCACAAACGGATACGTCTACACAAGTTTACAAATTGTGTCAATGTGATAAAATAAAGAAAAAAAATATTCCACTTTAATCATAGTCTTTGTTATTTAAGAAGTTTCTATTCCGAATTACCAAAATAGAATTACTTCTCGTTAAGTATTGAAAAGTAAAATATATTCCTTCCT
Organism: Thermobia domestica; assembly: GCF_964235325.1. Classification (NCBI taxonomy): domain Eukaryota; kingdom Metazoa; phylum Arthropoda; class Insecta; order Zygentoma; family Lepismatidae; genus Thermobia; species Thermobia domestica. The sequence continues at coordinate 66,329 of NW_027655974.1, forward strand.
CAACACACACAAAAGTAGCTTCGGCGTTTTTGAACTTTCTTAAGCAAATTTTTAATATTTACTTACCTAATAGTATAATAGTAAATACATATTTAGGAATGATACTTAAAGGCTATAAACTTACAGCACATGAAGGAATAATCTGTTAAAACCCTTAAATCCAAAACTTCTGGATCATACCATTATTTCCTACTGAAAGGTTGATAAGAAGTGTTTGTGACATTAAAAGTGAAAATAAACTGGACATTATGCAATCTTTCTGTATGTTTCCTTCTTACGACACAAATTTTCATTGCTGTAAAATATATATATGCTTTTTGTATGGTTATCTCTATGTTGAGTAATTTGAATTTTGCGAGCATTCAACAACTGTCAACGGACTTATTATTAATTTTACTCAACAACGGACAAATGTCATGAGCGTGGCTATTATCTCATACATTGATATCAGCAACTAATTTAACGTGTTTACTTAATTTTATATTAAAAGATTATAGCATTGCAGGCAGATTGCTTGTAGCGCAAGTTGGAAAACTGCCACGCACTATACTGTCTCTTCAGCTTAATGTAAGGATTGTTTTCTTCAATGCCATTCACCCAATGTAATCTTTCCCTATTCCTGTCACGGGTTTTCCTATCGCCATACCTTATAGCTAGTTCCTTAGAATCTATTGTTATTATTATTATTATTATTATTATTATTATTATTATTATTATTATTATATCATGTACCAAAATCAATTAGTTTTTCATTAATTTCTTGTTGTGATTATGATATAGTGGTAATAGCAGGAATTCGGTTATCTGAAATTCATAATAGTCAGGATTTCTTTCCTGAAACATATACTTATCTCAGAGCTGAAAGGCACATAGTCAAGAAACAGGTAATAGACATGAAGATTCTTTGATAGCCATCAAAAATAATTTTCAAGAGATACAGCCTATATATAGATAGTTAGTGAATGCATCTGGATAGAACTTAAATGCAAATCCACCAAAAAAGCAAAAAATCTTTTGACTTCCTGCATATATTTTCATTCAGCATTCAACCCGGAAGACTTTGAGAATTATCGATATTGTATTTTGGACAAACTTAACTTTTTGAAATATGGTGTGCTAACTTTAATATTCTAAAATTAACAAATTGACATCTTTACCTGAGATACACTATCATTCAAAAGTTTAATATCAGTTACTTTTTGTATTACATGAATTTGTGTGTGGAACCAACAGTTTCGTACTTGGGCTTGGTTGTAACTTATGCATCTCTAGCGTCTAATAAGCATGAAGAGTATATGGTGGTGCCTGACATACACCGTTATTTAATTGTTACTTAACTTTTTCCACCTAATGTTTGTAAATCGTATGAGACCACTGAGCGCTTTCTAGTTACTAGAAGTGGTTATTTTTCTTTGTAGTTTCAAATTTCAAATGCTGCTTTGTGTATATTATTGTATAATGACATAAGTGAAATCACTCGTAAATTTGAGGAAGTTAGTGTATTGGCAATAGGCAATAATGTTCTCAAATATATGTCTACGAAATTCAGATGACCTTTTATAGTGTTCCAAAAAATTTATCTCCTTGTTAAAAACTAAATATCCAACTTCTAAAAAGATTATAAATTTTCCCAAGTGTTAATGATTATATAGATTTCCTAATTGTAGAAGAGCCTTTAAAATCAGACAAAATTATAATAGAATAGAAAGTGATTAAACTTGTGCTCCTGAGAAATTTTGGAGATACGTAAAGAGTGTGAAAAACAATGAGTCGATTGGTATTTTAAAAGGTGATGTTTTGTTGACAGAGTGGAATATTATATGCTTAATATAATAAATCAATCATCATTTACTATACATTTGGTGAAAATGAAGTCCTCAAAATTACAACTAAACACGTGTAAGAAATTATTAATCTGTTAAGACTAAATTAGCATCTGGAGTTGATGGTATAGCATCCTTTGTTGTTAAGGGAATAGCGGGAATAATGTCAGCTATTCTATTTTTCTTGTGTAGATGGAGTCTTTATAGCAAAATCTATCCGGATGCATGGAAGATGGTAGCGACTACACTCATGCCTAAAACTAAGAAACTATATGAAGAATTTTCGCTCATTTGTATAATGAATGTTATTCCGAAAATGTTCAACAAAATAATTTATAAATATGCTTATAAAAAAAGGTAAAGGGTGAAATTGATAAAAATCAACGTGGATTCATAAGTTGGAAAGCTGCAACAACTAATGTGACAACACTAATGCGTAATTTATTTCCCGTCATTCGTACAGACGGTCGAATAAATTATATTTATTTAAACTTTCCCAAATCATTTGACAAGTAAATTGGAGAGATATAATCTACCCAACGGTATTATTAAGGGGGTAACTTCATATTTAAATAATAGGAAATATGTGGTAAGATACTAAAGTAGTCTTTCCTCTACCCATATTACCTCTGGGGTGTCTCAAGTCTCTAATCTCGGTCCTTTATTGTTATTTATGATATCTTTCAGAATTTAACATACAAGTATCTATGCAAATGCAAATGATATTAAGACTTTTAATGTAATTGAATCTATTCAGGATTAAGTTATTTTGCAAAAGAATGGTCTGAAAAGAATTTTCTTCCTTTCAATTTTAACACGGCTCAAAGAATAGTGTTTTCGAGGAAAGTAAATCCTTTAATGTACAAATATAAGTCATCAAGATATTCTGTTTGTTAAGTATGTTAAAGATTAAGAAGTAATATTGGATGATAAGTAGCTTTCCCAGAAACAGCTTCAAGTAGTAGTATCAAAAAGCAGAAAGAATTAACTATGTTGATATTTCAGGAGTATTAACACTCGTAAAAGACTTTATATGCGTAATATCAGGTCACATTTGTAGTACTGCACAGTTATCTGAAATAGAGAATCTACATGTTGTAGAATAACTTATACATATACAAGAATATTGGATACTATACTTAAAAATCACTTCAACGCGAAGAAGAAAATCAGAGCAATCAATCATACTATATCCCACTACTCATATACACCTGTGGTATAATGAACTGGACACAGAGAGACCTTGACAAATTAAGTAGAGTAACACGAATAACATTAAGGAATTGTCCACACAGTACAGCAGAAAGGGAAACTATTCCAAGACAACAAGGAGGAAGAGAGATAATAGATATTTACAAACTATGTGCAGAGCAAATTGACTCATTTGAAATTCTTCATCACATGAAAAACACAAACGGAAATGTTCAGGAAAATAGTTGAAAATGAAAATGACAGCATGAAACTCAAGCTTAACTATGACAATTTTCAATTGATATTCAAAAAAATATAAGATATGACACAGAAGCCAATTCTAGACGAATATATGGACAGAATGGAACAACAACACGTAAACCAGTAATCCAGAACATACGGTTAACCAACAAATGTTCATTGAAGCAACTCGTAGAATAGTAATTCTAGACAGAAAATGTTAAGACGAAAATGAAACAATGGAATATATCCTGGGACATGGAAGTTGGCAGAGGGGACCAAGAAGGAGAAGTATCTCTTCCTGAATTCTTATATTCAAGTCATATTTTTTTTTTTCGAGAAAGTCTACTCCGAAGAAAGTTAGTGCCAAATATACCCTTGCTTTGTGAAATTAGATGAACTGCAAAATATTTCAGTTCAATTATTTGGCGACAACTTCGTTCCTCACAGGTCGACATGGGTTATGGGGTTTGGAAAGTAAGGGGTTTTCTTTACTAATTTGGCACCCCTGAACACAAGAATGACATTAGTTTGTTTTCATCATCCTCAGTTTTCTCTGCACACCTACCCCCCTCTCCCAACCTATTCAAGGTTATTACCACAAAAACAGACTGTGAAATCGACTTTATAGAGTTTCATTTTTTAAATGTGGCAAGATCGCTTATGTGTAGGGAGCAGAAGGAAAGAGGAAAACTACCACTGAACACTCATTGCTTCGTTATCGATTCGGAAATAAACAATGTAGTGTGTATGAGGGCGGGAAGAAGGTCCTTGCGTTACTGATTGCTAGCGGTGTTTTTCGTTTATCTAGAAATTGTTTGTGTTTCGAAGTGCTGTTTGTAAAATGTCAGGACGACAGTGTCGTAATAGCCCTGATACATTTTGTTACATATGTGGAGTTTACGTGATAAGTTCAAGACGCCGACAATTATCGGCATTTGTTCGAAAAGCATATTTTGCTTATTTTTGGAATGAAGTTCGGAGATCACGACAAGTCGTTTGCTCCACACATCGTCTGTCATACATGCGTGGAGCAATTACGGAAGTGGAGTGCAGGTAAATTGAAAAGTTTGAATTTTGCTATTCCCATGGTATGGCGTGTGCAGAAAAACCATGTGGATGATTGTTACTTCTGTATGACCAACGTAACGGAATTCAACAAGAAAAACATGAACAAAACCGTTTATCCGAACTTAGAATCAGCTATTAGACCTGCGCCTCATGGTCCAGGGCTTCCAATCCCCTCTCCACCAACGTCAATGGATGCATGTGAAGTTTCTGAACCGGATGTAAGTTTTGAAAGTCGTGATTAAGACGTTTCCGTAGGTGGTAGTGATAGCAACCCGAAACCTCTTAATCAAGCAGAACTAAATAATTTGGTGAAAGACTTGGGACTCTCGAAAAACGCAGCACAACTTCTAGACTCACGGCTCAGTGAAAACAACTTACTTGCACCCGGCACATCTTATTCATTGTGCCGAAATTGAGATAAAGACTTCAGAAACTTTTTCTTGAAAGAGGTTCAATGGTGTTCTGCAAAGACACCGTCGGACTGTTGAACAAAATGGGTGTTCAAACGTATGATAGTAAGCAATGGAGGTTATTTACAGATTCCTCGAAGAGGAGTTTGAAGGCGTTATTGCTACATATTGGAAAAGAACTAGCATCAATTCCAGTTGCGTATTCCGTATATTTAAAAGAGTCATACAGTACCATGAAACTACTTCTTGAAAATGTGAAGTATGAAGAACACCTTTGGCTTGTATTTGGTGACTTCAAGGTGATCGGAATACTTTTCGGCCAGCAAACAGAGTACACAAGGATGCCGTGCTATCTAAGCGAGTGGAACAGTAGAGCGTATGATGAGCATTGGAATAGAAGAGAGTGGCCTAAGAGGGAAAATCTGCTAGTGGGATCAAAGAACATCGTGAATGAGCATTGGTAGACCCAAAACGCATTTTATTGCCTCCACTACACATAAAACTAGGACTTATGAAACAGTTTGTGAAAGCATTGGATAAAACAGGAGAGTGCTTCCAGTATCTGTCTAGTCAATTCCCAAATCTGTCAGCTGCAAAATTGAAGGAAGGCATCTTTATTGGAGCCGATATACGTAAGTTGATGTCTGACGAACGCTTCGAAAGTACAATGTCGGAAATAGAAAAGCAAGCTTGGGGAAGTTTCAAAAATGATGTGTGACATTTCCTTACTCAGAATAAGCACTGGAGATAGTGGAAGATATGTTACAGAAATTTAAACAATTAGGATGCAAAGTGAGCCTGAAACTACATTTTCTAATGTTACATCTAGACCATTTTCCGGACAATTTGGCTGACACATCTGAGGAACATGGTGAACGGTTCCATCAGGAACTTAAAACTCTGGAACGACGTTATCAAGATCATTGAGGAATCAACATGATGTCTGACTACTGCTGGCATCACACGTGAAGGAGAAGTCACGCACAAGAGGAAGAGTATCAGACGTTCATTAAGAGGCAAACGTCAACGGAAGTAATACCTTGTCTGGTAAGTTTGAAACTTCTTACTGTGTATATTGCATAGTATCATGGGCGGATTTTGGAGAAACACCCTGGGTGGCATGAGAGAGCATGGGGGACAATTACTTGAAGGGTGGTAGGGAAAGTACCTTTCCCTACTACTTTCTCTGTTGCTAGCAAGTACTTGTTTAGCATTAATACTATATTATGTTATTCCGAAATGGCTGGGGGGCAATGCCCCATCCCCCATAAATCCTATGCATAGTATAGTCACTATTCTGTATATAAATATCCTTCTTGGAATATTATATGCATCTCATGTTGTATTTATAACTATGTAACTTTTTCATACTGCCCCCATCGTCATGCAATTGCTTTCCGATTCCGCTGGTTACAGATTATTATGATGATGATGATTGTGAAAAAACCTGACGTGATGTAGAAAAATAGGCTTCATTTTCGTGATCAGCGTACTCGATTTATTCAGAAAATCATATTTTTATGCAATGCCTAGAAAAAAAGTGAAAATTTGTCGACCTGTGTGAAGCTCTCCGCCTTTTGCTATAGCAACAATGTAACATGCCAGAGGGTATATCTTCTAGTTTGCACTATTTCAAGATTTGAGTTTGCTGTGTTATTAGTCATTACAAATTATAGAAAAATATTCTTCCGAATTAAAACAATTGTTAACATTTTTCAGGGTGTTCAAATTTATACCTTTTTCTGTCTAGGATCACATGATCAGTTGGTGACCATATTCCAAGATAACAGAAAAAGCTCATTTGTGATCTTCAACATTCAATATTTTTTAAAAAAATTATATATTTCGAGTAAACTAAGCATCGAACCGACTATTCGGCGCAAACTGTCCAGGCAAGTACATTGACCTAATTACCCGGAAGATTTGGAGAAGAAGTTCAGATGTTCAGAATTCATTCCTTATCTAGATTCCGTAATTGCAGCATTGCAAATCCACTTTCCTCTGTTCAACAACAACGCGTTTTCCATTATGACACTCCATCTTCAAATCATGAACAATATTATTGCAGAGGGTCAAATATGGTACAAACTGTGGAATAACAAAGGCATTAAAAATTAGAAAGACATAAAGTACATTGATCAAATGGACCATTCTTTCAAGTTTCATTATGCAATACATTTCGCAACCTTGATCGAACTAACACTTCTTGCTACCACGTGCACCTAACACATTCAGCACTCTCCGTTGTGTAAAATCTTGGTTCCGATCAACTATAGATAAAGCGACTGGCTGGCCCATGTCTATTGAGCGTTCACTATGAACGAGTAAACACCAGAAAAGATCATTTTGTAAATGAAGATATTAATAAATTTGTTTTGCAGCCTTATTTCGCTTTAAGCTAACGTTAAAACAATGAAGAAGGTATGTAATTGTATAAAACTATATTTATACTCCGATAATAAAATACCTTTTCTAATTCAAATTAATATCGTAAAACTAATAATTTGTAAGAAATAAGTCTGATCGTTTTCGGCCGTCCACATATTACATATTTACAATGATTCTCAAGTTTAGAATGATCTGACTTAGCTCCTTTCATAACCTAAATACATAAAGGTAGTTGAAATCGAAATGACTAACTTTGCTCCTCACTTAAAAATATCCTGGCGACGTCCATGTCCTGGGAGAACGTAAAACCCAAGCATCAGCTGAATATACAGAAAGAGACAATAAGTAGCAAAAATTGTACACCATAGTAATCAAATGCGAACTGATGTAATAGAAACTACAGAAGCTGCTATTTTACAAATACAAGCCTTATCTCGTCGTGTAAACCTTCAAACCATGCTGGGAAAGATCCATCACTAGATATAAAACCATGACACGCAATAGACTAGATATTGTCTAACCGTTAGTAGAAAAGAACAAAACATGAACCTTCATAGTAGTTATTGCAGTATTGTCGGATAAAAACTTGCGGAAGAAATATGTAGAAAAGAAAGTACGCTGACTAAGGAACTGAAGTTAAAGACATGTGTTAACAAGAACCTGTAACAATAGTTCCATACTTAATATCCTATACAGGACTTAAACCACCTACTCTAAAGGCAAAATTGAGCAGACACACTCATTCCTATTGTAATGAAATTATAAAGAAGGAGTAAAAAGTGACATTTTTTATTTTATAGAAAATACTACGTATATTAATAACGTTTTATTCCAATGTAAAAAGATAGAAAGAGAAAAGAAATGGAGAAGAGGAAATTGTTTTAAAACTATTTTGTAGTTTTGGTAATAGATGGCTGCCAAAGCTATCTAAATGAATTTCAAAATATTTTTGTAAATAGTGTAAGCATGTTTATAGTTAATTGGTTTTAAGCAAGAGCCTGAACTCTGTCACGTACTCGGTGTACTAATCACTTGGGTCATTAGAAAACAGGGAATACACTAATTCCAGAACCTCAAAGTATAAATTAATGTAAATTGCTTAATATAAAAATGTCCGGAATAGGCCAGGGAAATATTCTGGTTCGGACTGCAAGCGGCAATCAGTGTTCCACAAGAAACTTTCTGTCGCTTGAAGATAAAAACAACATGAGTAAAAAAAATCATTGGTGTAGTTGAAAGAGGACTCTTTTACTGTAGGTAAGTTGTATTTTCATTCAAGTATGCTAAAAAACTGTCACCAATAGAATCCAATGCTTAAATTTTGGTCTTCCGTGTAACAGTACAGAGGGTAGACTCTTGCATTCACTTGATTATTCTGTAACATTATCTGATTCATACACTATTTTTTATGTAGTAAATTTGTGTAAATAAAGCTCTGTACCTCACTGGAAAGGAAAGACACAACTACTTTTTACTTTCTTTTTATTGCCCATAACCTATATGAATTAAGGTACAGGTGGGAATACTTGTTTCTTCTACCACTTTGCCTCTCCCGCAATCAATATTCAAGGTTCAAACTAATCAGTTATTTAAACACTATATTGAGGAAGACAATGCTACAGCTCCTGAATGTCCAGAACACATTAGAGAAGAAACGGTCTTGGCTAAGACCGACCACAACACTAAAGGAAATTTGAGGCGGTCAGAAATAATAATAATAATACATTCATATATATGTATATTTATTCGGTTATTCGGTTATTTTCGAACACCTGGATTGGAAGATCTATTGCTACTTCGTTAATATGTGTAATAATAAAATTCACGGAGAGCAAATCCAGAGTTGCCCAAAACCGCATTATGTAAGGTATTCCTGTACTTTGATCCACTTAAGATACGTAACGTATTATCCCGTTAAGTAGTCAAGGTTTTTAGGTTATTATTTATTTTCCATAAGCGCGATGGAGAATCAGGTGTCGTGCGTTTCCTGCCGTTCTTCTGCCTCATCTTCTTTTGTTTTCTGGTCACAAATAAGGTGTCTAATCGGATTTTAAATCAAAATCCTATTCCACTTGATAATTTGTAACCTTCCTACGATCTTCTAGCTCTCCTCAGGTTGACTGGTTGCGTGACTCCAGAAACACACATTATACAAGCAGAGTATCTTCCGAAATAGAAATGGCTTCACGCGCTGTTTCAACATCAAAGAAACGGTTAAACCACCGCGACATAAAACACTACATAAATATAAAATGCTAAGAGACTCATCTTATCTGATACATGGGTTTAACACATATTTACGAATCCTTATAGATCGTCAGCTAAAATGTATGTTTCCCGGCCATAAACTTATTTAAACCTAACATGTTTATGCGTATGATTTATATATTGAACATCAGTTGAGTTAATTTAAAGTGTTACATTAAAAATTATATAAAGCATCTAGAGGCTTATGCAATATAAGTTAATGGTAGTATTAATTTTAATGTCCTTCGTATCATATATTCCCAGTCGTCAAAAGTTTCTTGAGGTACATATATATATATATATATATATATATATATATATATATATATATATATATATATATATATATATATATATATATACAGGGTGTCCATAAAGTCCGTTGCCACAGTGTGTATCCTCGAATTGACTACGAATATGAGAAAACGCAAAAACACATCCATCATTATTTTAATGGGCTTGAATTTTGAGCTATAAAAGGTCCATCCCAGACACCCCTATATAGAGGTACGAGGGGTCAACTTACAAATTTTAAATAGCAAAAGAGGTCGAATAATATACCGTTGGAAAGGTCTCAACAAGAGAAATATTTTCCCGAAAGTTTCAAGTCCGTATGTTGATCCCACCCAAAATGGCGGGGATTCACATTTCGTGTCCATAAAGTCCGTTGCCACTCCGTGTATCTTCGAAACGACTAAAAATATAATAAAACGCGAAAACACGTCCATCATTATTTCAATGGGCTTGAATTTTGAGTTATAAAAGGTCCACCCCCAGACACCTCCGATAGGGGTATGAAGGGTTATGTTTTTACATTTTATCATATTCTTAGTTGTTTCGAAGATACACGGGGTGGCAACGGACTTAATGGACATGAAATGTGAACCCTCGCCATTTTGGATGGGGTCAACATAGGGACTTGAAACATTACAACAATAGTTTCTGGTTGTTTTAATTACAAGTTGCAGTTCCATTATTTAAGCAGTGTTGCCAACTTAAATAAATTGCTAAATATTATTCTAAATATAGTGCAAACAACGTAACTAAGCTGCAAAACATTTTAATAACTCGTAATTTGCTTAAGAATGGTTTCAAAAGACGACGTTTTTCATAGTTTTTGGGCTATTTATAATGTTAATGTCAAAGTTTTCGTTCCAGCTATACATGTAAATGCAAATTATAACTGAAATTAAATGTAACTGATAACTTCTCAGTAACACTAGTTACTACTAGTTACTACTAGTTACCACTAGTTACTAAGCCTTAGGCCTGATGTACACAAAACCATGCTTAATTAAAAGTTCTAAATGCACCCTAAATGCATTTCACTTGTTTTTGACCACCGACCACCTCAAACTCGATCCATACCATCCCAGACAGCATGCTTGCTTGCCGCAAGCTTGCCTTTCGCTTTTATTGGATTTTATTTCGCTTTCGCTTATACACAAAAGCTTATTTTTGTTTAGCGCAAGCCATAGTGCAGACAACCCAAGCTTCGCTTGCGAAACGTTTTTCTTGAATTGAACTAAAAAGCCAGCGCGCGTTCGATTTTCATTTGTTCTCAAAAACCACGAGACGCTGACATCTTTTAATTTTTGGCGCTTTGGTTGGTAGTGTTCGCGTTGTTAGCGTCTTTTTTGTATTCACGTTGATAAAAAGGGAAGATAGTAGTCGTTCATTTTATATTTGTTAATCGCAATTTGCCACCTTCAGTGTTGGAAGATAAATTATTAAGAAGGAGGAATCGCAAATAGAAGGAGGTAAGTCAGAATTTTTCCTTAGTAAAATATGAACTTCATTTTATGCTTGCCATTTTATGTCGTCTGAATTTCAATTGCCGGTGTATGCTACTGTCGTACATTAGTACAATAATATAAATGCAACATAAATATATCTATATTTACGGGCAAATATATATATATATATATATATATATATAATGCACTAGATGCACCACACAAATAATAAAAATCATTCTTTGATATGTATGAATTTATACAAATGCAAACTCACACTTTAATTAAAATTTGTTTCTTCAAGTGCTTTATTTACCTTAACTATGAGTGTTTACACATGGCAAGGAAGGATTGAATTGGAACTATACTTATCTCCAAAGTCTGTTCTATATTTTTGATTCAATGAATCAGAATGTTAATGAAATTCATCGTGCATATTAAGAATAATGGAGTCTACAGTAATATTTTAAATAAAACATGTCTTGTATTTTTGGCTTACAATTTGCTTGTTAAAAATAAAATCCCTGAGACATTCTGCAGGCTTAATTTTCCTTGTAGGCCTACATGCCCAAATATTTGCGTACAGATTGATAAGATGCGTGGAAGCTGATGTGCCATAAAAAGTATTGTTCTGCGAAAAACACACACTAAGCTGTGATACACGGCCAGTGCAAGCAAAAATTGCATCATTTCACGTCAGGACATAGCATAACTGGTGGGCCCGCATGTGAGTATCCATAAGGAGGGGCGCGTTAGCAACATGGGTGCGCGTAAATGGATTAAATTTCGATACACACGAGGATAACTTTACACGTTCATCTTAACGCATAGCAACAAGTGGAACTTTGTTAGAAGTATTTTGTAACAATGTGTCATTGCATACGACACATACTGTGCAAATGTGTCAACACGTGCGAAAATCTCTTGCCTCATTCACACTTTATGGGTGCATACTGTCAACTTTTAGCACAAAATCGTATCTTACAGCCTTAGCAAGTGTTTGTGACTCGCGGAAACTGGGAGAATTTGTGCAATAAGCATAAATTTGTGGAAGAAATGTGTTTTATAATTTGAAGAGAGCATTTCGTTAGTAATCGGAAAAAGGAAGTACCTTATCCTTGACCAATATTTCATCTGAAAACCTTACTGAAATGTCCACTTGTGTTGGTTAACTACAAAGTATAGGAGGGACTCTCTGGAAAGCGCTATACCTCTGTCACCTGACTCATTAAATGGAATCCTCCAAAAGAGATTTGTTAAATGGTTGTTAATATTTCGTGAAGGTAATAGTGCGCCCTTAAAGCAGAATAGTACGTGATTGGACGACGGGTAGTGAAATTCACCCTTCAGAAAGTCTTGTTATGGAAGTAAGGGTGCATTTGATGCTCATGAATATGAATGCTCGTGAATGCATATATATAATCTTTACGCAATAGGATACTACGGGAAACTGCACTATCCCCTTTTATGGATGTGCACGTACTCTGTTTGTTAGGCATAGGTCGGCTTTCGGGGATCTAGAATTTTTTGGTAGAACTTATTACTATTTTCTTAAACATGCCTACTTTCGTTAAGTTAGTTTAGCTTTCGCCAAAAAATACTACTAAATTAAATGTTTTATACAATATTGCCGAGCGAACGAAGGCATTTTAGAGGCCCGCAGAACACGTTGTCTGCTAGGTTCGCAATCAAAGAGAAATGCTAGGCCCTTATGCTTCAGAAGTACTACTTTCAGTAAGGTATTTCTGAGAAATACTAACTGTATAGTTAAGGTACTTACTTTTCTTTTGATCACTACTGCCTTAATAATGGCAGAGGACCGTTATGCGACATGAGTTTCCAACTCTGTCTGTGTTCTGTTATGTGATTTCATGTTTGATTAGCAGAAATTTTATTAATGTATTTCTCAAGAAATATCGAACTCACAGGTTCAGTGTCCAGATATTTGGGTTCCTTAGTAAGTGAGCTTTCCAAATTATATTACATATTTTGTTCCGTAAATTTTACAAATTCATGCACCTATAAATGTGAATGCAGCAACACTTGTGGTAGGTGGTTATTACAACTTAGCATTGCATTAAATTTTTGTCTGGCAAAGATTTATATAAGGCAGGCGCGTTGGCAAAGGTGAGCATCCGTATAACGGAAAAATTGTCTGTTTCGACATTCAATACTAGTAGATCCACAGATCAGGGGGCCTTATGCAAAGTCGTTTTGACACCTCATTAGCGTCATACTAAAGGCCTGACTGCTGCAGGAAATATATGTCAGTCGAACTATTTAGTATGGCACTATCGTCACATAGTAAGGATTAAGGTTCGAGTTTCAGACTCACATTCGACTAAGTTCCAGAATGGTCAGAAATGCCGCATTGTCTTCTTATTTTGAGGACAGTAAATTGATTTAAATAAAGTAATTCCAGAAAGTCATTCGATTTAAATAAATCAACCCTTTGTATTTCTCTTCGGTATATTATTGGACCGTCGAAATTTATTTTCCAATAGCATTTAGTTTTATCAACCATCCATTTACAACTGAGTGACGCAGCAGGAAATTAATCAGAGAACACTTTTCTAATCTTTACAATTTGGAGACATTCGGAACATTTGAATATATACTTTGCATTTTACAGTGATCAAAATAACTAAATAGGATATATTTTCATTATACAGTGTGATTCAACATGAATAATAAGTTTTACCAGAAAACTGATACAGCAGTTTAGACTATGCTACACGTCAAGAAGTATCTGTTATAATTTTCACATTACTTGTTTAGCTGATGTACTGACTTGTCAAATTTAAGATTGCTTTATTATTTAATTTCATAATTGACTTTATTTCAGATTCTGATCGAAGATTAATGAATCACATACTTTCTGTAGTAACGGAAGTATACAAAAGAGTATCTGCTGTAGAAAATAAGTTAAACTCACTGATAGCAGGAGCAACAGAAATTAACTCCAGCTGTATTCCTGAAGAAGATGATCAAATATTCCAAGTGCTTCCATTAACTTCAATGGAAGAATTCGACACATATGAAAAAAAGCTGGAGAATCGGACATACCAGACAAAATTAGTAAGTATACACAATTACTTTAAGAAACGATGGAATACGCAATTAGCAATACCAATAGTATTTTTATCTTGATGTATGTTTTTTTTCTAAGCTGCAGTCGTTTCAATTTCCGTTCCTCGTTCCTCATCTTCAAGCACTACACTTACTCTCCAACATTCATTGTTTAGTAAATGACTTTTTTTTTTTTTTTTTTTTACGATAATGGTGTAGAAATGAATTCGCATTGACGTTTTCCGGTAACTTCTGAACTTACGTCTCGTTAGTTTCTCTTATTTTCTTCTTCACATTTTCTTTTTTACAACTGGGTTCATCAGTCACAACTTTTATCTTTTTTTTGGAGGGGGGCATTTTAACAAATGTAATAAGATTTAGTCAATTTAATATAAGTTTTCATTGCTTCACAGCACAACCGGCGCCAAGTGGGCTTTGTAGCGAGCAAACACCGTATGCGTGGATTTTCTCAGGGTTCTCCCATTTCTTTCATTTAAGCATATTATCCATCCATACAGCTAGCAAGTGAACGTCCCGGGACGCGAAAAAATCAGAAAGAAATAGGGGAACGCTGATCACTATCGTGCTGAGGTGGTGTATGCCATAGCCCCCTACTTCGAGCACTGACGACGAGCAAAGTAATATATAGTATAGAATAAAATCTTAAAACAGTTGAGAGTATTAAAACTTTGTTTTTTTTTTAATTTTACAGGTGAAGATGTTGGCTACATTGGAGGGCTTGATGTGAAATCTCTTGTAATCAACATTTTGAGAAGACTGATTGCTGATTCTCTTGTGGTGCAATTTTCCTTTTCTGGGAGAGTATCTTCCAGCAATACTGTTAAGAGGCCCTTCTCTTGTACAATTCTGTGCAAGACAATATGTGGTAAATATTTTCTCATTGAGCTTCCATGTAGTCGAGTAGTTTGTCTTTGTTGTATGCGATCCTGGACTCATTTCTGGTGAAATGTATTTTTCGGTATTAGCCCAACATGATGAAGTAGTTAGATAGCTATCTGAATTAAGGGGTAGCGGCTTGACGTCCAGAAACCACAAAGGATGGAGCTAGGAGTCTATGCACTAAAAACGTATAACCACTTGAGCATGTTCTTTGGCCTAGCTGTCCATCCGTTCAAATGCTATGAATTTACTTTCTTCAAATTTATTGTTTTTATTGTGCTAGTGTAGTTTGTTATATTATATTCACAAAACATAATGAAGACGTGTAGTTTCCATCCTAAGTAGAGTTTATTATATTCACAAAACAATGAAAATGTGTAGTTTCTATACCAGATAGAGTTTATTATATTCACGAAACTTAATGAAGACATGTAGTTTCCATCCCAAATAGACTTTCTCTGATTAATACATTTCATACAGTTGTAATATTGTACTGTTGTAGTATTTTTAATTTCTCTAGAATTACATTGGAAATGCGATTCCTGCAATTGTAATTTTATTCGGATTATGTTTTTTTATGAGTATATAGAGGAAAACAACTTACGCCGACCTTCCTAACTTTTAAATAAAATTTCTCTTCCTAAAAGAATTCTAAGATGCATCAACAAACTCAAGAATCCAAAATATAGAAGAACCTGACCATACTTGAATTGTTAGGGATTAGTTTATATTAAAAGACGCTGAAATTAAAGGACTTTGGATGTTTTGGAGTGTTTGTATTACTGAGTAAATATATCATAAAGTTATGCTGTATATGCACCATAAATGTGAAGAAACGCTTAAGAGCGTAGCCAATAACCCTTGAAGTTCGCATTTGCCTTTTGCAGTTTCTTGCCTGTTCCGGTTCTCCCAATCTATACCACATAAAATTTTATATTTGCTGTCTTCTACCGATAGTAGCTTGTGTCCGTTTTTTTTTAAATTATTTTATTTATTTTTATTTATTTTTTTTCCTTATCCACTGATAAGCCATATGGCTCGAGAGATCACTGCTATAATGCAATGCAGTGTAATGTACGCAGTATTTGTGTAGTAAGCTTTGCAAGCTTTGCGGTTTATAGTATCAAACTTGGTAGAGATAGATCGATTTTCACATATTGCTGTGTAAAACATTAGGTTACACATCTAGAATGCTGCTATCTTTGTGATTAGCAAACATTTAATTCACAATAACTTGAGGAAATGATCAGATGCATATTAGGGAACATTTTCATACCTTTGTGCATCCAATATAACAATGTTTCCATCGGAGTTTTAATGCATTGTTTACCATCAGTGCTGAGAAGCAACGTTGATTTAACTCTTATATTTTGTAGTTTGGTGAAACCAGAAGATCAATTACATCTATTTATTTACTTATTTATTTTTTCATACATGGATTACATTTCGTTCAAGGGGGAGTGGTGGCTCAGTGATAAAGAGTTTACCTACGATGCTTGGGGTCCCTGGTTCGATACCAGCTCGCGCCGTGTGGACTTTGTGATGGACAAACACCGTGCTCGTGGGTTTTATCGGGGTTCTTCCGTTTTCTCCCACTTTCTTCATTCATTTCTCATCACCGTCTCCTTTACCTTAACCGGAATAATCGTGGGACGTAAAACTTAAAGATTTCATTTCATTTCATTTATAAATTTCGTTCACCAAACCAAAGAATGTTAAGAGGTAAAACAACGTTGCTTTTCAGCACTGAAGAAGGTACAACTTATGGATTGAAACTTTGCTATAGAAACATAGCTATATTGGATACGTAAAGGTAGAAATTTTATGATTTTTGTATGTATTTCTCACTTGAACTGTGTCTTCATTTATTATTAGTTATGCTACTCAGTTTTTAATGAAATAGTTAATTTTCTTCTTTTATCTCTGCTGCTTTAAATAACGTATTAGGGGGAATATTTTCCAGGTTTAGCAGCTAGTGGAAAGTTGTTTACTTACACATTCACTGTAGAATATGTTGTTTTATGAATAATCTCTAAAAATGTTGCCTGTTTTTTGTTATATCTTACTGAAAAAAATATTCATTTATTTATTTATTTTACAGCTGCAGTCAAAAAGATCTATGGGGAGGAAACCGAAAGCAAGATTAAGAAGTTAATGTGCCACTGGCTCCAGCAGGCAAAATATCGGTCACAGAGAAGGTAAGTTTCTTTATTTTTTTCGGGAAATTTTGTATGTCGGAAAGAAAGAAAGCAATTTCCTTTTAGTACCACACCTGCAGAATGTTTGGGAATCTTGCATAAAATAAAAATATGTTCTTTCTGGAAGTTTTATACATTTCCTCCGTGTGATTGATTAAATGGTATTGTGAATTTAAGCACTGAGAGAATTGGGACCAACCTTTGTTTCCGAAAAAAATTAAAAGGACGAAAGATTATTTTAGGTTTTACAAGAATCTATTATTGCTTCCTTGTCACTTCACCAACCCAGATTTAGGGTTTTAAAGTCTAAGCTGTAGAGCATTAGACAATACCACTATAAACTGTCTTGTGTGTAGTCTGCTTATGATTAATTAGATGCTCATAGGTAACACAGAGCCCTACTGATGAAGAGATAAAATCATGTCACATAGGTGTCTTATTTGTATCATGAGTTGTAACTTTGTAATTTTACGTGTTAGGTATTATAGAATGAGGATTAATGAAAAAGTTTTTTTTTTTTTTTTCACTAGGAAGGATCATGCAGGTTCAAGAATTTAGTAATTCAAAGTCAATGTTATTCCAAATACATTATGATTGTCAGTGGCGTATTTACGATTTTGTTTCGGGAAGGGCTATGCTAACTTTCGGGGGAGCTTTGCCTGAAAGTGTGAAAATTCTGCAAGATATTTCATATACTTTACTATAGTAAGTAAGATTTCAGAGGGGGCTTAAGCCCGGAAGCCCCCCCCCCTAAATACGCCACTGATGATTGTATATTAAGTGTTAGAATCATCTCATAACTGTAGATTGCTATCTTGATAATAAGATATTAGAGGTTTAGTAAGATCAAGATCGTTTGAGCTAAGCTTTCTTCTCGACAATAATGCATTTTTAATAAAACAAAATCGTACCAAAACAACTACTTTGAATAATAGTGTTGTTCTGTTTCGACAATATATCATTATTTATGTCAAGATAATGTATAAGGAAGGTAATTATATATTGCACAAACAGTAACAACATTATTATTAAAAGTGGTTGCTTCTGTGAATAGTCTTATAAAAAAGTATTTCCAAATCTACAATGAGCGGCATTTAAAATCAGTTTCAATTCTATCCATATTAATTTCTCTTTAAGAGTGATGGATTGTACTGGTAATAATTGTATATGAAACTAAAATAATTGCTATCACTACAGAAGGATTTTTGTTTTGTTTTGTTTTGTTTTGTTTCGAACAACGTCTTACAATACTTAAGTGAAATACATTTTTGCTTCTGAAGTATTAATTTATTTTTTCCTGTAAGACAGTAGTCTAGCAAGGAAAGGACTTTGTCATGATTGCCAAATGTATATCTGCATGTGTATTTCGAAAGAAACTAAAATTAGAAGCTCAACAATGAAACCTAAGATGCAAGGGTACTCTAATATATTTTTAACGCGCAAATCTGTTTTGATTTTGTATTGTGTTAAGAGTCATTCCATGTCACAGCAACATGCCGAAAAATTGAATTGCCTGAAACTTTGTACACACAAATAATGTTTTTATATTCTATTACTATATCTAAAGCGGTTTTTATACGGTTACATTTGAAATATTTCCTTAATTTTCAAAGAAAACAAAATATCTGTTGTGCGGGAATTCACGGTTTTTGACCAATCAGAAACTAGGTACTGCAAACTGATTCACATTCAATACAGAATCAGATTTCTTAGTTTCAAAGCTTTAAAATGATGTATCAACACTTTTATTTTACAACTCTTGTTTGACAGGATATAATATTTTTTTGTTTACACTTGTACCGCTCTCTCCAGAGAGAGAAAAAAGTTAAATTGTCCGAAAGCCCGAAAAACAAGTATTTTTAAGTACAAAGTTCCAGGCAGTTCAATTTTTTAACATGTTGCTGTGTTATGAAATGACTTAATTGCATACAACACAAAATCAATACAAATCTACACATTAAAAACATTAGGGCACATTTGCAATTGGGGTTTGATTTTTTGAGCTTCTAATTTTAGTATCTGTTGAGAAACTTACGTAGACATCCATTTGGCGATCATGACTTAGTCCTTTCCTTGTAAGTTAGATGAGTAATAAAGTAATTCAGCTGTCGAGATTCAAAGAACAGATAATGTGATTGAATTTGTCCTTAGTTACACGTAAGTTTTTTTGTCTCCCTACCCCGCCCTCTTTTGGGAGTTTTCCAATGTGCTTACCTCCCGTATGTGGATCCCTGGTTAGATTTCAGCTTCCTCCAAGTAGGCTTCGGGGTGGACAATCACTGTGTGCCTGGGTTTTCTCGAGTTTCCTCCGTTTCCTCTCACTTTCATTTCTCCATTTCACTCATTATCACCACCGTCTCTAGCCTACAGGACATAACCTTGGGACGTAATATTGAATATTTCTTTTAATTTTTTCTTTCCTTTTTTGTAGTTACATATTAAAAAATTAAATAGCTGATATAGAGAAAATTTTTGGATCTTTTGTTAACTTGCACGAGGCAAATATCGTGACGATTCATTGGCATTGCAATTCCATTTTTTTCTTTTACTAAAAGAAATCAGAAATTTTGGGATTACAGACTTTTGCAAACACCAAAAATTGCGTCTAAACCATTATATTGAAAAGTGACTAATTTGGCAACAATCTGTACGGTAGTAAACCACACAGTTTGAATTTACTTCCGTTGCTCACACTCTATTTACTTACTTTATTTAGGACTTGCTTTGTTTCCAGCTTAGCTTAAATTGCATCTGTACACGAATCACATTATTCATAAACAACGGTAAATATAGGGTAAGTCATCTGTTACGATAGATACGACCTAGTAGGTATTCTATTGCGAGAAAGTCTGATTTTGGAAATTAAATATAAATATCTTTACTAATGCTTTTAGGATGTAAATCTTGAAGCGAGAAAAGTACACTGCTCAGTTAATGCATTAAATTCGCATCTGTATTTTCCAGGGAGTTCAAGAAAACCGCCTCGATAAACCGAGAAAATGGTGATTGAAGCAGGAGGATGTTATATATTTTTTTTTAATTTATAACTGTATTTTATTGATTTGTACATGATCTATGTTAAAAGAAAACTATTACGATTTTTTTAAAATTTAACATTACAATGTAAACCTTTGAAGATTTTACCAAAGATTATGAAGATTATACATAGAAGATTTTTACCAAATAAAATTGATTTATTCAAAGCTAACCAATTTCTCTTTTTATTTCCTTCTCAGTATTACTTAGCATAGTCAATAGATTCTGCTATCAGTGGATGAAGTTATAGGAAATTGTTCGAATAGCGTAGAGGTAAATATCATGCACTGTCGGTAGATATACCATATTGGCCCGAATATAAGCTACATCTTAAAATTTGAAAAGGAAAAAAAAATATCTGTATATAAACCAAATGAAGAAAACAAATTAAACGCAATGATAAATCAGAATATTATCAATAATGCCGACTGTTTTGACAGTGCTGTTGTTGGATAGTATTGCGGTATTTATAATGCGGCTAGTTTCAACAATTCTATTGTTCATTATTATTATTTCAAAATAGAAAATCTTGAATTATTATTATTATTTCAGAATAGAAAACTTTTTTTAACAGCATACGATATGACGAAATTTTATAATTGTACGGTTGCAATATAAGACGCATCCAAACTTTCACAACTGGAATTTGGATAAAATGTGCAGTTTATACCCTGACCAATAGAGATAGTGGTAAATACACGAGGATTAGCTGAGAGGCAGTGAGTTTGCGTCTGAAGATCTCACAGGAGTATGATGTGTGTTTCTCATCGTTTCTCTGCCTTTATTGTTCCACTTTCGGTTTTTTATCTTGGTCTCTCACACAACTCTACAACAGAAATTCACTGCATCATTTTAGTTCAGTTTTAAATAAAGGTAAATGTAGAATGACGGTAACATAGGTGAACCAAAATCATCTTGATCGGAATCAGTCTTATTGAAAATGCTCCGACATCATTATTCATGTTCAAATAGTTCTGAATTATGTTCTGCGGTTTTGTATAACAATTTCAGGCGATCTTCGAGCTTTCGTAGTAGTTCACTTGTAGTGCTTCCTCTGATGTGTGGGATCTCTGGTTCGTTCTACCTCGCGCCAAATGGGCTTTATGGAGCACAAGTTAAACCACAAATAACATTTCAATTTCATTTTGACGTCTTGCACAACGAACACACTACCCATCGTGTTACGTTGCGTATTAGGATGGTTTCTTCACATGTTTTCACAATACTTTCGGGTGTCCGTTTTCCAGATAGCCTCTTCTGGAACAATATCAGGTAAGGGATCGTTAGGTCAATTAATTACGACTGTTGTATCTGAAGATGTATATTTGATTCATAATTATGTGGACTATAATAGAAACAAGAAGGTCGTATGTTGCTTATACTTCAAACAACTCGTACTTTTATTGGTAAGCTTACTACTTGTCAGATAACCCTCGTATAACAACTTATATAGTAGAATTAACATGGATGATAAGGTTCTAGTCCATCAGTTTTCATTTGTTCTGATGGTGCACAATGACACTTTTTGAAAGGGGAAACGGTCTGCAATAATGGACAATTACAGAAGTAAATGTGGAATTTAGCCAAAGGCAGGGGCGTACGCAGGAATTTATTTCGAACAGGGTTCAAATCTTTTCGGGGGGAATCAAGTTCAACATGAAGTCCAATTATATTAAGATAAGTGAAATTACACCTAAATTTATGCTAAGTTTATAGAAAAGTGATTTGGGGGGATCAGGACCCCTAGGATTCACACCTGCGTACGCCCCTGGCCAAAAGTACGCGAAATGTAGCCAAAGACAACCCTAACTAAACCAAAGGCAAGCTAAACGAAGCGAAAGGCAGTTCTAACCCAACCAAAAGAAAGCCTAATACAACTATAGTTAAACCAGCGGCAAGCTTAGCTTAGCCAAAGACAAGCCTACATTAGCCAACGGCAAGCTGACCTTAGCCAAAGACAAGCCTACATTAGGCAAAGACAAGTTTACGTTAGCCAAAGGCAAGCTTACGTTAGCTAAAGACAAGCCTATCTTAGTCAAAGGCAAGCCTAAATTAGCTAAAGACAAGCAAAGTGCAAAGTCAAACTACGCTACTTACACCTGTCATTAAGTTTTCAGTAGATCTAAATTCGCTTGCGCAAGCTTGCATATCGCTTGTTTGGCGTGTCTTTTGCTTGCATTTAGCTTAATCAGGCTTGCCATTAATGAGTTTCCTTATACTTGGCTTGCGTTTGAGATAATTTGACTTGAGTTTCAGTTGTGAAGGCAAGCTTGCAGCAAGCCTTGCCCTGATGTAACTAACTAGCTTGCTCCAAGCTTGTAGCAAGCTAATTGGCTTGCATAATATAGCTTGCGGCAAGCTAAATTGACCTGCAACAGCAAGTTTGGGCAAACTTGCAGCAAGTTTAAATTGCTGTCCGGGATATAGCTATATACAATTATTCAAGGACTTACAGTTAGTAATACACATTGTGTTGATTTTTGGTTTAGTTTGTTTTAGTTTAACGCCCCACGATTATGCTACGGCGTCTAAAGGAGACGTGGAGCTAATGATTATAATGGAATCCGAACCACTTCGGTCGTTCAACTATACCCCCACCAGAAATCGAATTCGGGAAAACGCGAACCGAAGTCAAACATGCTAGCCGCCAGACTATATGGAAGTCCTCACATTGTGTTAATTTAAATCATTGAGTCAGTGTTGCCAGATTCGAAGATCAAAAAGTAGTGTGTCTGTGCTCCAAAATTAGCGGATTTGAACTATTTGCAGGCCAAATATATACAGTAGAAATGAATTATTTGGCAAGTAATGACTGGTACTAATTGAATAATTTTTAACATAGGCTGGAAAATGTGCTGGACATATTGCAAGAAATTATAATCGATGAACAAAAACAATCCTAGACAGGATACTACGAGATAAAAACAGCCTAGGAAACGTCCTTATACAAGAA
This sequence comes from Thermobia domestica, assembly GCF_964235325.1. Classification (NCBI taxonomy): domain Eukaryota; kingdom Metazoa; phylum Arthropoda; class Insecta; order Zygentoma; family Lepismatidae; genus Thermobia; species Thermobia domestica. The sequence goes on from NW_027655974.1 coordinate 89,591, forward strand.
GGCTTGACGAAATCAAGAACAACTGGGTAGTAACCGGAAAAAGAATTGCTCAAGATAGATAGTTGTGGAGAAGACTTGGAAAGATCTTCATCCAGCAGTGGAGTGTCAATGGTTGATTATATTCATGGCTATGATTTTATTATACGTATCTGGATCTCGGAGGTAAACTAAATCAAGTCATAATTTCGTAATTTTACAAGAGAAGCGAAAAATTAGTTCCTTAAGTAAGACTTATAATACTGTTTTCAAACTATACTAAGTAGTTACAAAGTAATAGGATGCTTTTAGACTTACATTGTTACACCGCTAGAAAGAACATAGTCTATTAAAAAAGTATTCTTAACTCAATTTCGACCAAAAAATGACTTAGCATAGTCTACCTCTAAAGTTCATGTATATATATATATATATATATATATATATATATATATATATATATATATATATATATATATATATATATATATATATATATATATATATATATAACTTTTACTAGGTAAGGTAGGGTAAAAACAGATTCAAAATTTAACAAAATTCGTACAGCGAAAAACAAATTTGATCCTTCATATTGTAGCAAAACTACGAAAATTAATACAAAAGAAAACTAGAAAGTTAAGAATCACTTGTTTTGCCGAGACAAAGAAAATAGATACATATAGCTCGAATTACCTATATACTTATATAATATATATGTCCATGTTTCACAACTAGTTTTACGCACAATATAAAATTTCAGTGTAATGAACGCATGATTAGTTTTCTCGAATAAAGATCACATGCAACGCTGAGAAAAAAAATGAAATGAAATTTTGATTTTTACGACCCACGATTATGCCGGTTAGACTAAAGGAGACGGTGATAATTAGTAATGAATGAAATGGTGAAATGAAGAAAGTGGAAGGAAACGGGAGAACCCCGAAAAAACCCACGCACACGGTGTTTGTCCACCACAAAGTTCACTTGGCGGGATTGGGATCGAACCCTGGATCCCAAGCACCAGAGTTGAACGCTCTTCCACTGAGCCACCGCGGCCCCATGCACCGCTGAGAACTCAGGAATAAGCTTAATCTATGTTACGGCACTGGATATATGCCTATATAATACATTACGACCTTATAAACTTGTATAAGAAACAGAATGTACTTAAAGTGAGACGCGAACTATACGAAACATAAGACTTTGAATCTAACTTGTTTGGCGATCCAACCCGAGACCACAGATAACAAAGATGAGTGCCATAGCTCCCACCATAAGGTTAAGGAAGTGCCTGTTTTAAAGTGTCACTTAAACATTGATATGTGAAACGGTAATAAAGCAATTGATCAATTTGAAACAAAATATATGGTAGTAATAACTTACTCTATTTGTTAAGATAATGAACGTTATATTGTTTTTAAAATGACAATCAAAGCAGAGTGTTTTGGATAATAACTGAGAAATTGTAAAATTTCAATTTCGGTACGATTAAATACATTCGTGCTGCTATGTGTTCCGTTGTCCGTTAGGAGTATTGAACAATTCTGATTCAAAGGAAGTAAATAACTATTTTATAGTACTGGCGTTAATTTAATAGAGTTTAATTGTATAGGCAGTACTGAGGCTATTTGAGACAAAGTCTATTGCTGAAAGTGAAATATGGGTTACTATTAGGGTTTTATCCCAGGTATGTTATACCCACTAATGATTGAACCCGGAACACACGCATGAAAAGCACTAGCGCTAGCAAATTAGCTACGAAGAAGTATACCATACCATAATTCTGTCAAGAATGAAGGCAAAAAGTAAGAACCGGAAACGACAGACTATACGATAATAATATTTTCACAATTTTAATTTCATACTATTTATTTCGAGACTTTCGAGACGAGACCGGAGACGAGACCGAGACTTTTCCTTCGAGACCGAGAGCGAGACAAGCATCTGTTGGCCGAGACGAGACAGAGACTGCGATTTTTGACTCTAAACGAGATCGAGACCGAGACTGTACAAAGTCTCGTCTCGTCTCGTCTCGATACCATTCTAAATTTCAAATATCGAATAATGGACGTTTGGTGCACATTAGAAGCAGTCGTAAATTCACACTGGTTAATTATAGAACAAAAATAAGCATACCATTGGCTTTGGGGGGAAATTTGCTATTAAAATGAGGTGTGACATGCTATGGTTTTCATTTTCCAAAACTTCACTTTAATTCATAATGGTGGACTTCAAGATAGCTGCTGTCAAGGATACCCTTACCGTACCACTGCCCTCTAAGCATAATATATATTACCGTAGCTTGTATCCACTTATTATAATTAATACGCGGGTTAGAAGCGGAGGTAAGGGACTTACGCACATAGTAAGTATAAACAATTAATATGCCTGTAACTTTTCCCCAAATGGGCGTATCTTAAGACTAACTTCACCATTGTGTTCCTGATTAAATTCTAGCCCGAAATTATGTATCGTATTACCCTATTCTTATTTTAAAAAAAAAAAAACTTGACCTTAATTCAAAATCGCGCATTTCGAGATGTCTGCCGCCAAGGTCATATCTACCATACGACTTCTCCCTAAGATTTATATGTATCTACATGGTTGTTTTCTCATTAACGCTCCGTTTACAAAGGGTAGTAAGGAACTTCTGCAATAATCTCTAATAACCACATCACAACTCTAAAAAATTATATATATAAAAAATGGAAAACATGCACCATGGCAAAAATTTCTGTTATCACAAATAATGCATATACAGTATGTCCAATATCAGAAAAAAATCATTGAAATCGGAGCCGGGCAATTCAGTGATGTCCCTTGTAAGAATGATGCACGACATTAATCATTGAATACTGTAAAAAAAAATCAAAAGTACTGACCACTGATTATGAAGTGAAATGAAATCTTTGTTTTAAGTCCCACGGTTATGCTGGCTAGGCAAAGGAGACGATAATGTTGATGAGAAATGAATGGAATGAAGAAAGTGGGAGGATATGGAAGAACCCAGAGAAATCCCACGCATACGGTGTTTGTCCAGCACAAAGTTTACTTAGCACGAGCTGGGATCGAATCGAAGGCCCCACGCAAAAGAGGTGAACGCTCTACCCTTGAGCCACCGCGGCCCCTAACTAGTGATTGGCAGTTGGAATATTCCCGATGGGAAGGAAAATAAAAAATGGAAATATTCCCAGGTTTTTTCCCTTTTATATACATTTCCAGGAAAGAAATTTGTTCCCATTTCTTTAGATTGTATTCCAAATTATAAGAACCATGTGACTAATTACTTTATTTTCATTTATTATTATTTACTTATATGTTTTAAATAATTTGGAGATTAAAAAATAAAATTCGTTGACAGTACTTTAATAACTAATATGATATTTTTTCTATTTCCATTTCCACTAAAAAGTAGCAAGGAATTAATTTACAAATGATGAAAAGAAACCAGTTTGTAAAGTAATGTAGAAATTATGTAGAAATAGAGATGAAGTAATATTAATACACCCTAAACCAGCGTTAATAATAGACGTCGTTCTGTCTCCTGTCTCTGACTCGAATTTCTGAAAAGGTCCTCGGACTTCTCTTACATGTGAATTAACGCATGAAATTTCGAAAAATACGTAGGAAGAAGGTCGTGTGTGGCAATATAACGTGCTAAATTATAAAACTAGGTCAGTATCTTGCAAATATTGTGAACATAAATATGTATGCGAAAATGTGACTTCTGAGACATGGTGAGACATGTGTCTTCTGACAGTTACCCAACCTAATTTGTTTATAACATTTAAAAATTAATATGTTTATAATATCAGTTGTAGAGTCAAGTTTAGAAAATCCACTTACGTATAAATGTAAACTGTTTAGCGGTGTAAAAGTATGTGGACTTACTATACCATTTTATCCACATATTTACTTGCATAGAGCATATTGTAAGTAAATATTAATTTATGCATACTCTCTAAATATAATAAAATATTAATAAAATGGCATAATACCGTTCAGAATATACATTTTAAAGAATCCTCCGGACATAACAGTAATAATATACGGCGAAAAGAAACGAATTTACATTTGAAAAGATAATATAGTAATAGAATTCAATTTTCTTTGTGTTTGTACATAAATTCCCGGAATATTCCCATTTTGGGGAACCCCTGGGAATATCCTCGAAAAATATCTTCCCAGAAATTTACCCTCACTACCCCTAACCATTGACTGGTAAGAATAACTATTAACCGAAAAGTCAGTTTTTATGCTATTGTGCAAGCGCGCAATTTCCATCACTCAATCCTTCAATGACATGTGTACAAGTTCTAAAATTTACTTTTCAGGTGCTGTGAACATAAATTCATTTTAAAATACTCGAACGCCCTTTGTGGATTAGTGATATGCTGTAGAAGACATCGGCATCCTGCAGCTCTCGTAGTCTCTATAATCAGCGCCAGGGTGACCAGCGTTTTCGATACCTTAAATGACCTTTTCAGGGTACAGAGGTGGTCATCCCGAAAGAAACGGAACCTATTGTTGGGACGCTAAATCGATTACAGAATCCGCTTATCGATACCTTTTACCATTTTATCTCTGATACCTGTAGGAATGAGAGTATTAAGTTAATAAGTGTATGGTCATGGCAATGTGATGTTCGTGTAAAAAGAAGAAAAAGAATTTGAACAATCTGGATAATTAAGTTCAATTTTTTCTTAGTTCGAGACAAGATGGCACCAGGATTCGACGCAGTGTCTCGAACTCCTATTTCGAATAAATATTTTGCTTACTGCAAAATATATTTTACTGCAAATTATACTTTGCAAATTATATTTTGGACGTACTGCAAATTATAAATTACTGCAAATTATATTTTGGACGTACTTTACCTTGTATACAATTTTTATAATGTGTGGACATTCCTGCCGTCAACATATCTATCTACAATGTATTTCTTTGTAACAGTTCATTATTTAGTGCAACTGGATTCGGGCTTATGCTCGCGCAATTTTGTTTGCGACATGTGCGAGGACTAAAGAATATGTAGCAACATAATTTAATACAATTATTCAACTTTGGGACAGAAATAGGCAATAGTCGACTTTTCTGCTGCTGTAATAATAAAACCACATTGTGGTTAATGAATGAATGAAATGGAAGTTCATTTTTATACCTTTTGTAGAGTTCTATTAAGTAGTTCTTTGACGTCTAAATTTTTATATATATACAAGGGGGATACAGCCCGGGGCAAGGGGGACTGGGGCCCCCAGTTTTATGAGTGAGAAAAGTAATTGAAGCTGTTATTTATATATTTTTTGAAAGTTTACAGAAAGTGTTGCCTTCTATTCTTTCTTGGAAAATTTTTGAAGCATTAAATATATATTCAGTTGCAGTTTTTCCTCTCATGCAATGCGTAAAATAATACTTCAGAACCACAAGGTCAACTTCCAACCTAACCATAATACCTAACGGGAGAGAGTTAAAATGGAAACTTCTGCAGAATTCATAAAAAATTGTAAACTCATGATATAGGTACCATATTCTGGGTTCTGGCTGGCCCCCAGTTTTTACCTTCTAGATCCGTCTCTGTGTATATATATGTTTATATTTATAACAACTGTCGATAAAAATATTAAATTGTATTAAAGTATGCATCTAGTAGTTACAATTTGGTAATGATTTATCGATGTGCGGATACATACAAGGCCAACTTGATGGTATTTAACTTCCTTTAGGAAAAGCAGGAAGAAATTTCCAAATACGTTGTAACAATACCTGTGAACAGACAGACAGACAACTAGACGGACATACCCGTTCTATAAGTTTTCGAAACTTTTGAATAGCATAGCTTTCAAAATTTAACGTAGGAGATCTTACAAGTTGAATGCACCTCGTAAATGTAAAAGTATGTTATTCTTTCTTATTTACTATATATCCTGAACCAACCAAATAGCAAGCAATACATTCAGTATGACTTGAGTATGGGAGAAATAAAGTAACAATTTAGTTTTTGAAATATGTAAATTTCGCGACAACTCACCAACGCACTGTGGGGCCAAAGCACTGAATTCTTGGGGAAAAGTAGGAATACGCGATATGAAGCAGAAAATTGCAAGAAAAACAAATTAGCTTCTATCACTTCCTTTCCTGCACACTATCTTATGTGTACACTATTAAGGTTTCATTGTAACAAATTATAAGGAGTCAATCTTTTACTTTGTTTTTCGAGTTTTTGCCAAGAATTGCCTGGTTTGGCTCCACAGTGCAACGGAGAATTTTCATCGCTAGATACTATCGTTAAACCGTCAGATCAAGAAAACCGCTGACATTGGCAAACAATTTAACTTTCCAAAATACATAGTGCCTGAATTACTCTCAATATTTCTTTAATTTGCGTGATCATTCTCTACAGGCATTTCTTGTATTTATATATTATACTTACATTTGCAAATCTATATATATGCTAACTAGCATCAATTACTCTTTTCGCTGGGTTAATTTAAGAAAAAAAATAGTAATATGTTCCGTTAGTCAGTCACTTTTCACTATTACTAAAGCGCTCTTTGATATCGATCATTTTCAATGACTTTTATATAGCTATCCCTCTCCTCTTCCTATGTTGCGGGGCACGGCATCGGAAGTACCATTGTTCATCTCAGCGACCCCGAAAACTATGAATTCGACACTGATATTGGTCATTTCGATCATTTTTATATATCTCCCCATCCCCCAAATTGTGGTGCTGAATTTGGATTTAAACGGCATCAGAAGTGTCACTGTTCATCTCAGCAACCCGAAAAACTATAGATTCGACACTAATATCGGTCATTTTCGATCATTTTCACATGTCTCTCCCCCTCCCTTAAGTACACCGTCAACGTTATATGACAAAACCATCTCAGATTCGAACTTCATCTAGGTTGAAAATTTGATCGAGGTCGGTCCTGTGGTTTAAGAGTTATTGTTTTATTTATTTGTATATATCTGCTCCTTCCATCCCCCTCCCCTAAGTTCTGTCGTCAAAGAGAAATAATAAAAAAAAATCTCAGGCCCGAACCTCATCTGTGTTAAACATTTCATTGAGATTAATCGTTTGGTTCAAGAGTTATTAAGATTCATTTTTTAACTCCTCCTTCCCCTCCCCTAAGATCTATCATCAAAGGGAATAGATAAATAAAATCATAGGCCCGAACCTCATCTATGTTGAAAATTTGATCGAGATTCGTTGTTTGGTTCAAGAGTTATTGAGCTTTATTTATTTTTTTATAATTCCTCTTCTTCCCCGTCCCCTAAGTTCTACCGTCAAAGTGAATAGATAAAAACGTTCCTAGGCCAGAACTGCATCTACGTCAAAAATTTGATCGAGATCGGTTGGGTGGTTCAAAAAATTAAGAGTCACAAACATAGTCACTTTCAATTTAATCTCGCAATATAGATTAAGAATGTATGTCATGTATATTATGATTAAAATGAAATGAAATGAAATCTTTCAGTTTAACGTCTCACGTCAGGCCTATTAGGCTAAGGGAGACGGATGATTAAAGGCAAGTGAATGAAATGGAAGAATAGGTAGAATGAGAATGTTGGAAGAAACGGGAGCACCCCGAGAAAACCCGCGGACATGTTATCCACCACAAATTTACTTGGCTGGGGATCGAACCAAAGACCCCACGCACCAGAGAAAAGCGCTCTACAACTAAGCCACCGTGACCCCCAATATATTATGATTAAATACATGTATTTTAATGTATATTATAACTATATCTAGTTTATATTACTTGTTGGAAATTATCGGGTGCTTTTTGGATAATAGTCAAAGCAAACGGACGGTGAAAACAGTTCTACAGTAGTAGGCCTATTAGATTAGTGCATAATAGTAAAAATTTTGTCCCAGAATGCAACATCTATCAATTGATAGTCACATTGAGCTGTACAAGATGACATGCATAAAAGTAAAGCCAAATGCGTAGTTTTTGAGAAAGCCAAAAACTAATTCTTATAGTGACAAGCAATGAGTCATTCGTGACCAACAATAAAAGGCTCGATAACACGTCATTTATTCAAATGAAACTGCTACTAAAACACATTTCATTAACCTACTCATTACAATACCAGCAAGAGATCACATGCAAGTACAATTAAAGTGCCGCTATTCATGGCGGTCCAGTGGAGGCTATAATCAACGTATTACATTGAAATTTGGTAAATATGCTAATGAGACCATGCCGAAGAGAGTTATACTAGAAAAAATGTTACTTCCACTTTCAGACACCAGGGGAAAATGCGACGCTGTACAGGCCGCAACATACGCGAGATCACACTTCATACACACGATGAGAAGTAGCAACGCTATTGATAAGCGAGACTTTGCACTGTTAGTAAACTTTTGTTTATCAGAACAAAAGCAATTACAACTTTTCAGTTTTACGTCCCGTGCTTATGCCGGCTAGGCTAAAGATGATGTTCATAATTAAAATTGAATGACATGGTAAAATGAAGAAAGTGGGAGGAAATGGGAGTACTCCAAGAAAACCCATGCACACGGTATTTGTCCACCACAAAGTTAACTTGACGCAAGTCTGGATCGAACCAGGGATCCCACACACGAGAGGTGAACGCTTTACCACTGAGCCACCGCTGCCTCGGGATCAATTACAGTGCAGCATTGAGAGAATATCGGATCTGAAAGGACTGAGAAGAAGAGCCCCATCAAGAAATGGCTTAAAGAAGATGGTACTGAAATTCATGCCTACGAATGAGTCGTATGTGGCTCCAGGAAGAGGAATATGACCCATTCCAGCGGAGTTTGTGGACGAGGTTGGTGTGGTTATTGTGGACCACACAGCACTTGCTCCATATTCCGCTACCAGTACTCGGGCTGTGTCAAGGGAATTGGCCATTCCATGGTCAACAGTGAGGAAACTTCTTAGGGCCATTTTACACTGGTATCCTTACAGTATTCACAAGTAGAGCAACTGAAACTCCAAGATCCGCGCAACGCCTTGAGTTTGCCTTTCGGTTTTTGGCACGAATGGAAGTGGATAACATGTGGCCGTGGGGCTTAGATAATCTGCATGTGATGCTGAAACAGCCGTTACACTCTGTGTACATGATTATGTGCTGTGGATTCACAGAAACGTTCATTGCTGACCCGTTTTTCTTTGAGAAGATGACACTTCAAGAAATTGTCACTTGTACCTTGACATTGGCATGTTATAGAGACCTACGCAAGTAACAATTTGAAGACAACTGTTTTCATGCAAGACGGGGCAACACTGCACATCGATTGAAACGTGAAAGATTTGCTTCGTGAAACCTTCACTGCTGATCGCATCATCTCCTGAGGTTTTCCAGATGTGTGGCCAGCAAGATCTCCTAATCTAAATCCGTGTAACTTCCGGCTGTAGGATATCTGAAAGCTCGGATCTACCAGGTAAAAATCCAGTCGCTGACGGATCTCAAGGGCAGCATAAGACGACATGTTGCAACAATTCCGCCAAAACTGCTGCGAGCAACTGTTGCGCACGCAATTTTGCGAATCCAACATGTTGTCGATGTGTCTGGTGGCCATACGGAGCATGTTATGTAAATTGGTCACTGCAACCGCAAATGTTAAAAAGTTATTCCCATTCCACCTTTTGTTACCATTAAATGGAAATAAAGTTTAACGTTTTGTTACCCTCACATTGTATCTGAAGTTGTAACTTTTGCATCATTTGTTACAATCACCTACCCTTACCTTATTTGGATTACATTTATCTCACATGTTTGAGCTCTTCCACCTAGATAATCTTCTTATCCACACATTCAGTACCATTTCCACGTGCTTAATACCTGTACAGCGCCATGTTTTTCCTGATGGCCGCAAGTGGAACTAATATTTTTCCAGCGTAACTCTCTTCCGCATGGTCTCATGAGCGTATTTACCAAATTTCAGTGTAATACGTTGGTTACAGCCCGCCCTGGACCGCCGTGAATAGCGGCACTTTAATTGTAACCACCCTGTACTATGGTCAATAAGATACAATAACAGAAAATTATAATTAAAACTAATTTTAGATAAAGTTTAATTAATGTTTTCAGATTAATAGTAGGTATTTCTTATAATAACAAATTACTGTGTCTTATTTCTATCTAGTACGGTATATATCTTGTGTCTATATTCATTTTAACTTTCCAAACCATGATTGTGTACATAAAGTGCTAAATATTCAGAAGATATTATTGATATTATTATTATTGTGATTATTATTGTATAATAATATATCTGGTCCGTTTAAAATGATTGTATAATTGTTTTAACATAGAGCTGTACTTTTGCTTATGAACTGTTCGCAGCACTTAAAATGAAATTATTATTATTATTATTATTTGTTTAACATCCCTTCATTTTCATCACCAAGACAATATGTGCGGGAAATTAAACCACATGAACCTCTAACGGGAATTGAACATGGACTTCCTAACCAAATACTAGAACTATAACGAGAGAGCTGTTAGTATAACTGAAACGAGCGTGCGACTCAACATACAGTACATTAATGCGTCTCTCTCTGTCTCTTCTTCGGAAACACGTAAAATTTGCCTGATTTTAATTAAACTTGCTATGTTCTTTCTTCGAGACATCCAAAATAAGCTTGTTGTATGGAGTTGAAATCTGCCAAGATCGAGGTAACGAAGGGAAAACTCAACCTTATGTAGGAAGTTTGCACATAATATATACATAATGTGATAAATAAATAATGTTGCACTACTGAGCGGGGACTTCAGAATGATTTACTCAGGAGCTGTAAACGGTACAGCGGGAGCAGGGTTTTGTCTTGAATAAGAAGATAGGACAGAAAGTTATAGGCAGCTGGAGATACAATGAAAGGATAGTAATGTTGAAGATAGCAACCGAACCGAGGAATATGACGATAATCCAAGTATATATGCCTACAACAAGCTACCCAGATGAGGAAGTAGAAGAAACCTATGAGCAAATAGAAGAAGTATTGATGAAAGTTGAAGACCAGGACAATTTAATCAACATGGGAACTCAGTAGTCGGCGAAGGCAAAGAAGAGAATGTAACTGGGAATTTCGGCCTAGGAGAAAAGAATGCGAGAGGTGCACGATTAGTTGAGTTCTGCAAAAGCCATAATCTGACTGTAACGAACACTCTTTTCGAGCAACCAGTAAGAAGATACACATGGATAAGACCGGTAGACCAAGTAAGATATCAAATAGACTATATACTGGTCCGACAAGCATTTAGAAATCAAGTGAAGAACAATAAGAGTTACCCAGAAGCAGACGTTGATTCAAACCATAATTTAGTTTTGATGAAGAGCGAACTCCGACTAAAGAGGAAGTGAGTGGTAGCACCAAACAAAAGATGGAACAAATCAAGATAAGAAGAGATGAAAATAGGAAAAAGGAATTTGCAAATGCGACAGACAAAGAGACGTCTAAGATAGCGTTAGCAGGTGGTGACATCGACTCGAAATGCGAAGCCTGAAAACAGGGATTACAATAGCTACCGACGAGCACATAGGAGAGAAACGAGAACCCAATATAAACTCTGGATAACAGCAGAAATATTGGAAATGATGGAGAAAAGAAGACAGTTCAAGATAACAAAAGAAGAAGGTGCAGAAATCACATCAACAGAGAAGTAAAAAAGGCCAGAGAATACTGGATAAACAATTTGTGCAAAGAAATTGAGGAAAATAGAGTCAGAGACAATATAGAAACGGGATATAGAAAGGTTAGAAAACAGTTCGGTGAGAAAAAGAAACACACAGACCTTATTATAGACAAGGACGAAACAACGCTAATAGAAGAGGAGCAGATAAGAAGAAGATGGAAGGAATACATTGAAGAACTCTACAAAGGTGACAGAGTGAACGAAGAAGAGATAGAGAAGGAAGAAGACGTCGATGAAAATGAATTAGGACCATCAATTTTACAGTGCGAATTTGACAATGCTTTGGAGAGAATGCAACATGGTAAAGCCCAAGAAATGGATCAAATACCAACGGAAGTGATTAAGTGTCTCGGAATAGCAACAAAGAAGAAACTATTTAATCTTATTAATGAAATGTACACCTCGGGGAAAAACCAAGAGACTTTGAGAAAAGCATATTGGTACTTATCACGAAGAGGAAAGGCGCACGGAAATGCGAAGAACATAGTACGTTAAGTTTGCTTCCCCATATATCAAAAATACTGTGCAAAATTATCGCACAACGAATGGAAGGAAAAATCGAAGAACGACTATCGGAGGATCAGTTTAGATCCAGATATAGAGAAAGCTTTGGACAACGTAGATTTTAATATTATGTTCAGAGTGTTGAAGAATCTGAAAGTGGATTATGGAGACAGAAGAATAATATACCAACTTTATAAGAACCAGACAGCTGTTATAGAAAGAGATTAGAAAGAAGCGAGAATAAGTAAAAGAGTGAGGCAAGGATGTGGACTTTCACCTCTCCTGTTCAATGTGTATATGAAAGAGGCTATAAAAGAATTCTTTGAGAAAAACGAGAAAGGCGTAAAAGTAAATGATCAGGTTTTCAGCACAATAAGGTTTGCTGACGACGTAGCATTGACAGCGGAGAACGATGAAGCCTTGCAGGAAGCACTTTCAAACTTGAACGACCAACTGGAGAAAACATGCAAACTGAAGTGAAGAAGAAAACCAATGTGATAATATGCACAAGAGCAGGACAGAAAGAGGCTAACGTATGGCTAAATGGAGAGAAAGTTGAAGACGTTAAGACTTTCTCCTATTTAGGAAGTATAATATCCTCTGATGGAAGAAGTTTTAAAAAAAACATAAGTTCCAGAATAGCGCAGGCTAAATAAGCACTCTATAGGAAAAGAGGACTACTAACATCAAGAAATGCGTCGTTGGATGTTCGTAAACGAAAAAAACGAAATGAAAACTTTGAGTTTTACGTCCCACGCGTATGCCGGTTAGGCTAAAGGAGGTGGTGATTATGAGAAATGAATGAAATGGTGGAATGAAGAAAGTGGGAGGAAACGGGAGAACCCCGAGAAAACCCACGCACACGGGTTCATAAACGATTTATTAAGACACTAGTATGGAGCGTGGCGCTTTACGGATCAGAGACTTGGACATTGAGTAAAGCTGAAATATCCAAGCTGGAAGCATTTGAAATGTGGTGTTGGAGCAGAATGCTGCGTATATCATGGACCGAAAGGAAAAGCAATGAAGACGTACTAAAGGAAGCTAATGAAGGACGACAGATCATGAGGATAATGGGAAAAAGAAGAAACAGCATGCTTGGCAATCTTATTCGGCACTCCGATTGGATCTCCGTGCTGATAGAGGGAAAAGCAGGACGAAAACCAGGAAGAGGAAGACCAAGGATAGAATATCTAGTTGCAGTTACGAATAAGAAACCTTACCGAAGTATAAAACAGCTCTCCCAAGCGAGGGAAAAGTTTCAAAATTTCCATTTTGTCCACCAACCTATGGTTGAGGTGAACAAGAAGACTATTTTTGTGGAAAATTATTCGATTTTGATATACGTGTACTATTACATATATTTGGTTTATAGTTTCTAAATTGTCTTAACTGTATAAGGTGAAATTTCCCAAAGATAAGTAGAGTAAATGGGATAAATACTACTGGAGATTTCTGATTTACATAATGTGGTGTAATAAGAAAAAAATTTTTTTTCATAATATTTTTTTAAAAAACCATTCCCATTACAGAATTCTGTAAATGAGGAAGCATATATTTTTCTTGACTTTCTCAAGCATCCTCACTGCTTCGAGTTGAATTCTGTCAAGAATGAAAGAGTGATTACTTTATTCCCAAATTTTAAAAATATGATTCACTATAACTTTTTTCAATGAAAGCAGCGTGTGTTTTTGGTAGGATTTTGTGGCTACGTATACCTATTGTTTAGGTTTGAAAGTAGTAAGATAAAAGAGGCTTCCACCGTGAAAAGCGTGTTTACTTTCCCAAAAATTCCCTGATTTTCATTGAGTACTGCAAATCAGATATGATGCTTTCTTTGATGTTTCCTTTGATGCTTTCCAATACGGCCTATTTTTTGTGACCGATGTTTGTCAGATGTAGAAGAATAACTTTACTATTGAACTTAAATGTAGTGCTCACAAGTCATTATTCAAGATCAATCCTTACGGTATAGATCATTATCGACCACAATATCTCACCAGCAACGAATTACAGTATCAGAGAGCAGTATTACACTATCTGGCTACCGCACCCTGCTATTATTATTATTATTATTATTATTATTATTATTATTATTATTATATTAGATTTTCATAAAATATGTACTTGTTTCAGTTGGAATATAAATCAATTATAATGTAAAGTATATTTTTCTTTAATATATATATATATATATATATATATATATATATATATATATTTCTTATTTTTGGAACTACTCACAAATCGGAACGTATGATTACACTATGTAAAGTTGCATTTATGGAAGGGAAAAAAGTATGTGTACTTTAAGTTCAGAAATGATTCGTAAAGATAGCATATTGTCAATAAACAGTGACTAACTCGAACAATTTAGACTATTTTTGACAGGAGAGAGCACATTTATCATATTCTTTCCCATATATTTTCTATACTAAAAATACATACACATATATGGTTTAATTACAGTAGTACTGACGTCAGGATTATAATCTCAAAATGCAATGTAATCAACACAGAGTAACATCCATTATCACACAGAAAGACAGCAATTTCATGGCTACGTACATTGGGCTCTGGTAAGAGATTGTATAAATCAATAATAGAATGCAGAAACCACGTGTTTGTGGGCGGGAGATTTGTGGTTTCTGTTGTGAAGAGGAAGATCCGTGTATGTGTGAGAGAGACAATGATATGCTGACACAAATCCAGGTTCGCCTTTTTTATATTATGTAGAGAGAGAAAGAGATTATGCCGGGACAGCAAGGAAACACGTAAATGTGTTGGCCATTGTGGTTACAGAACCGCGGAGTGTGAATCAAATTAACTTGCTGTGCGAGGTTGAATATGCAGAGGAAGGAGATTGTGGTACACCTTCCGAGATGAATTTATTTTGGTAATGTTAACTATAATGTGAAGGTCGCAAAATCCACCGTTATACTACCCCTTGCCTAAATATATATATATATATATATATATATATATATATATATATATATATATATAGTTATAAATGTGTATTGTATGATTATCTAACACAAGAATGTTACAGGCAGTATATGTGTCACTTGAAATTACGATCGTCACGGTTGGGAATAGTGATGGTACCGAAGCAAGTCTAGTCTAGTCTCATTTGAAAATTTTGAGACGAAACCAAAATCGAGATGGATCTTTATCAATCGAGGCGAGATCAAGATCCGTTTGTAAAGTCTGAAATAACCCTTACTGAAACTACTTAAATTACTTTTACTCTGGCGGAGAGGACGAGGAGGACGCGTCCCCCCAATATTTTGAAGTACAAAATGTTCAATATTCTATCTAATTAAAGTTATTTACTAACGACAGAATAGCATATAAATAATAATAATTATATTTATTTGGAATACAATATTCAGGCTATGAAACGAGTATAACAGAGTTCTTAATATGTCTCAAGAGAGTCCGTGAAGGTAAGCAAAAAGGTAATAAACGGAATCAAAGATAAATAAACAGGTTGGGATAGATGCTACTATTTAAATCACTTTCTTTAATGCCCCCCCCCCCAAGTTTACATGCCAGAGACGCCAGTGCCTTTACTCAAAATGTGTTACATTAATAAGAAAATGAAGCTCTTACCCTTGAATGATCGCAGTCAATGCCATATATACGAGAGAAAAGAAAGCGATTATCACGTTTGATCACTTCATGGTATTAATATTTCTAAGAATTTATTCTTACTAACCAATAAAAGTGATAGAAACCTCTTTCTCTCTCGTTACGCAGACTGTACATACTTCAAGATATTAGCCAAACATTTAGAGTGAAAGTAGAGACACGTGTTAGGGATACTAAAATTATTTAAACACAATGATGTTATTCTCGCGATACATGACACTTTCCCCAGTCATAGTCTTAAACTAGTAGCTAGAAGAGCTGGTGACGCTTAGAATAGTAATATATAATATATAACGTATATGCATAAACGTAAAGTAGTGTTTCTACGCTGTTAGACTTTTCTACGTAGGCTTTTGTACGTTCACGAAAAAATGAAAAGCATTCTTTAGGCTTATCCTTCATCTTTAATTCATCTTCTTAAATTTGTTGTTCAAGTAACGTATTTATCCCGATTTTAGGTGGAGCTTGTCCATGCTTCAATTCAGTTGTATTCAGAACGAATGCATGATGAAATACTTTACTTTTATAAAGGTAGAAAGTACAGGTGCACTCTTCATTCGGGTCAACACAATCCACGGGTGGTGTGAAGATATGGCTTTACACTTCTATGATCTCGATACTGAGAAGACGCTCCAGTTACCTTTACTCCCCAGGTTTCTCAGGGTACCTACTTGATGGAGACTGGCTGAAGCTCTGAAACTCATTTGAGCCAGGTGAAAGCGGAAGAACAAATCCCACCCTATCAAGAATCGAAACCGGGTTAGGATAAACACTTACGAAGAAAGCTATTATGGCTTTAATTTTAACAAGAAGGTATTTGTTTCAGTTCTGGAACAAGTGAACATTTTAGTGGATTGTACACTGAGTTATCATCAACCTACTCTGATAAACGTGTTACTTCTGACCCAACTTTTAAAGTTATATATTAATGCACATTTAGTCTAGTATTTAAAATAGCTTCTCATTAAAAAAATGAATATGGAACTGATGATTTTTACATGCAATCATGAAGAAAATATAATTACGCAGAACGGAAAAAACAAAATCAAATTTACATCTCGGAAAACTGTCTATTATGGTTGACCTTAGCATTTGTACCCTTCTTGTACAGTCCGCAGCAAAAAACCTGCAACATGAGCACGTAAGTTTATTGGGTAACTACTCCTAGTACGGCAGGGAATCAACATAACGTAAAGTGGTACGAATCACGCCAGGAAAAACCTCAGCGTCTTCCCTTGTACACTTATTTTGGAGCAAAAGATTTCGTCGTTTCACATTAAACTTACATGCTCATGTTGCAGGTTTTCTGCTGCGGACTGTACGTTTCGTTCAGCTAACAAAATTGAGGATTCAATTCCAGAAAGTACACAGCAAAGATAAGAGTACCGTAACTGACTATAAAGTTGCAGGAAAACTGTGTTGTGAAGAGTCAATTAAACTTGAAAAAATAAAACAGTAATAAACCATTTAATCCATGTAGAATACAACATATTGTAGTGTGATTTAGTAATATTTATTAAGATAACAAACGTGCTTTGTTAAGATAACAAATTTGACAAGGTGAACACGGCAATCATAGAAGAATGTAATGAATAATAAACAAAAAATTGTAAAATTTCCTTTACAATTCTTTAAACCAATCCCAAATTAACGCTTAAGCTGAGTAGACTGGAGACGAGGGTGGCGTACATGTTTGGTTCCCTCTCCCTCTTATAATAAATTACAGCATAAATTAATTAATTGTTCCAGAAATTTCACATTTCACATTTTGCAATATCCCTATACATAAAAGAACTTTTGACTTACTGAAAGATCAACGCCCAACCCAAATCGCTTAGGCTAGAAACTTGAAATTTGGATAGGTCATGGGATTTGCGGCGTAAGGCTCCACTAAGGAAGGATTTTTTTATGACAGGAATAGGTGGCAATTATTATATTAAAATGTCCGTATCTCCGAATTTCTGAAAGTTATAGTAATGAAACTTGACATATGGACGTTTCATTTAAAATAATTAAACATGTTTATCAGTGTTTTCTTATAGTTGTCTTAGAATTAGACTTAAGAGTTAGATTTTTGGGCTTTCGGCATCTATGCCCATGTTAGCCCGTCACGCATGAGAGATAATCACACTATTCGAGGAACGGGAAAGAGGAAAGGGTTGGGGAAGGAAGGAAGAGGCCTAGGACCTATATGTTAGGTACCAACCCGGCATTTGGCTGGTGTGAATGAGGAAAACCTCATTCAGAATGGTTGGCCTGAAAAAGCTTTTACACTTTTACAACCGAGTGCCCCTACCGTATTTGTCTTAGAAAAGAGTTAGAGATTGCAATATCGGAATATCTTATTGATATTGCTGAAATGGAATATTCAGCGGAGATTTCTGTGAATTACTAAACAATTCATTGGAGTACTAAACAATGTTGAATTATAGAAGTGTGAATTATCTGGACAGTAAAATGTCTCATTGACATCTACTAGTGTGCCTACTCAAGGACAATAGAAGAAATAAAACAAAGCAAAAAATAAAGGAGGATAAGAAATTTGAATTTCGATTGCAGTACTTGAGCGACGGAATGGAAAGAGTTGTTAAATTACTAAATAAATAACGTGCAGAGTGAATACACGGAACGCAATGTATAAAACAACATATATTAAATTTGGAAAGAAAGTTCCCAAATTTAATATATGCATATTAATGAATTACCTTGCGCGAATTCCTGAATCTATATTTTTTTGTGTGTGTTATGTATAGAAAATATCAATTTGTGTTGTATTTAATTTTTATTTTAAAAATGGCTTCGAATACCCCTAGCCAGAATAAAATAAGCCATATAGAGAGTATGATAGAAAAATAGTGTATTTTGTTTCCAATGAAACATATGAGTGTATTGAACATCAAAAAACATTATTACATGTTAAGCAGAACTTCTATAAACATCTGGAATGATTCCATATGCAAAATTCTCTGTCAGAATGTAAGAAATACAAGGTTCGGTTCAACAAAACGCGTACAGCGGATTATCACTTTCCCAAAGCCCCAAGTAAACAGACGAGTTTTCTTGTTCGTGATGTTGGATGTAGTTTGGAAAAATTGCAGTACTGGCTGTCAATTCACAAGGTTCGTAAATGTGTAAGAGAATAGCAAAAATGAAGTATGAAAATGAACATAAAAAATAAAAGAAATCAGAGAATGACTAGATGAAGAAATAAACAAATTGAAAGAGGTTGGCCTAGCAAACACGGGTGAAAATCAACATCAATGAAATTTTTCGCAAGTGTTCCTCTGAAAAGTGGAAGATATTCGAAAGAAGAAAGGTCGGCTTGTGTACCAGGGTAATTTACCAAAAGAAGTATTCATCCAAAGTAAAGGTAGAATAAACTATATAGGTAATGAAATTGAAGAATATAATGTGGAGGAGACTCAGGTGGAAGAAAATAAAAGAATAACTGATGAAAAGAAACGTAGTGGTGGTGATTCAGTATATGATCCAGAACAAATCTTGGTAGTATTCTTTCAGAAGTTGGTAGAACAGATAATGAATAAAACTGAAGATATTGTGTTAGAGAAAATAACAGAAGAAAATAAATGTAAAGTGAAACAGAAACTCGGATTGAGGTATTGCATGACGATTTAGAAAAAAAAAGAAAAAGAGGGTTTAGAATCTAATTTACAAGATATTTTGTTAAAGAAAAAGAATGGGTTCAAGAATTAATGGAAACTTACAAACAGACATAGACAAGAAAGAAACGAAATTATCGATAATTAAAATACAAAAGTATATAACTTAGAAAAAGAGGTATGTGAAATAAAAAAGAAGTGCCGAGTAAAGGTTAAGAAGCTTATAAAAACTAGAAATAAAAACAAAAAATGAAAGGAAATCTTTAAGTTTTACGTTCCACGGTAGGAATAAAAAGAACACAGTTACTAATAGCAAAGATTAAGAAATTGTAAACTCAAGTAGTGGGAAAAATACAGTATATAAAGTTTGAATTGTGAATTACAGAATGTTTAGAAAGGGATGAAAGTAAAAATACTAACGATTTTGGGATTAACGGGTAATTTCTAAAATTTGGCATTGATGATTACCTGTTATATACTTCGCTATTAATTGAATGTTGTTTTTTACGTTACAGATGGTTAGCTTACACCATCATCTTTAATTACACGGAATTTTGTTAGAGTAAAGTAATTTATAAGAGGAATATTGCATCATGAATCATTAAAGATTCATATCTCGAGTGTACACCTTTTTGTGATAATCATATTAATAAAGGAAAAAAGTTAATTGCAGTTCATTTTAAACAAGAAAATGTGAATAAAACAACTATATATCGCTATACTCGTCGCTGGGAAAAGGGAATATAACCCAATAAGAATTCAGGATCAGGTCGGAAACCAACTGTAATGAACAAAGTCAACATCCATTGATTGGAGCAACAAATGAACAACAAATCTGGAAAATCAGCACGAATGTTAGCCAATAAATTCAAATGTAGCCAGTCTTATATAGTAAAAACTCTTAAGAACAAATGTCAAATGCAATACAGAAGAAAAATACAAGTTCCAGAGAGAAGTGAGAAGCAGCAGACAACAAATTCGACCAAGATGCAGACGTTTGATGGAAAAATTTCGTGGAACGCAATTTATTCTTGATTACAAAAGTTATTTTACTTTCAAGCATTTCAATTAAAATGCAAACCTAGGATTTTAAACGACTGACTATAGCACAGCCCCTGAAGATGTTAAACGTAAATGAAGGCAAATTTGAGGAAGAAATCCTGGTATGGGTAGCAGTTTGACCTGCTGAAATTTCACAACCGTTTTTCCAACCTTCGCGAATGGCAATCCGTCACGAAGTGTACCTAAATGATTCCATTAAGAAACGACTTATTCCTCTTATCAGAAAGTACCATTCCGATTATAATTATGTGTTTTGCCCATAGCTTGCTTCATCTCACTATGCGAAATCAGTGGTACTATACGGTATCTAAGTATAATTTTGATGCTAAGCAAGACAATCCACCTTGTGCTCCGGAGCTTCGACCAATTTAATAATTTTAGTCAATGTTTAAGGGTTTGTGTATTGGAACGGGTGGAAGCCGAAAATGAAAGGAAACTTAAAAACAGAATACAGTATTGTTTGAAAACGTAGACTTGGATCTCATACAGTGGATGGCAGATAGTGTACCTAAAAAATTAGATCACGTTCGACGCATTGGAAGAATTAATTAATCCACGTTATTTCTTTGAGTTCATTATGTACGAGAGACTGTAATAAATTAACATTTCAGATCTTTGCATTTTTATAGTGAATCATAATTGGTGCTAAATTTTAAGAATCACCCGTTACAACGGAAATAAACCTACTGGTTTTCAATGAAATCTTGGGTTCTTAAGCGATAGATAGATGAAAATTTTACTTGAACTAAAAAAAATGGAACAGTTTGTAATTGATGTGTTACGGGTAGAAACATTGAAAATAATGTAGTGATAAGTACCAGTAATACGAGTGAGGGTCATGGCAATATGAATCTCAAAGAATTGTGAGAAAATAATGTTGAATGAATGTAAAGGTTAATAACAAAAAAAGTGAAGTGGTACTGTGAGACCTTGCACCTAAGGAAAAAGACTATAGAAATATCTCAGTTAGATAATGAGGTAAATCAGGTTTGGAAGGTGAAGGAAAAATAAATTCAGGGTAAAGACATTGTTTATTTATTAAATTACTATCATATACCAAACTGTTTCTTATTTCATTATAGTTGGTTTACAAGATAATAGGAATATCGATGCTATAAAGGCATGTACTAACATTTACGGAGTATTTACCTATCCGTATCTTACTTATCTTACTTATCTTACTTCTATCTTACTTTCCAGCCGCCACAGCATTAGGAAGGGCTCAGCCAGGAATTGATCTCAATTGTAGAATATGTAGAGATCCTTTAGAGACTTTTCAGATTATTTAATGGGAAAATGTATCTTCCACGCCAACAGAAGAATTTACAGGCATAATGAGATTGTTATAGTATTATTATTATTATTATTATTATTATTATTATTATTATTATTATTATTATTATTATTATTATTATTATTATTATTATTATTATTCAGTATTCTACCTTTTGGCCGGTCCTAGGACTAATGATGTTTTTTGTTATTATTATTTTATTTTAGGTTTGGACCTGGAAATGTTTCTTCCATGTTTCTCAATCTTCAGCTTCTTCTTTTAACTCCCAGTATTTTCTTCTATTCTTCAAATCATCGATTAGTTGTATTCTTCCTATTTCTCGCTTTCCTTTTATCTTTCCCTCTATGGCGACTGAAAAAGATATTTCTTCGCAAGATATATCCAATCAAATTGGCCTTTCTATGAAGGGTGTTGGCTAAAAGCGTAATCTTCTCTCCTATCAGTTTTAAAACATCTTCACTTGTTGCTTTCTCTGTTCGTTTTATCTTCTCCATCTTTCTTCAACACCACATTTCGAAGCTCTCTAAATATTTCTTCTAAAACTTCCGTAATGTCGAAGTCTCTAAACCATACTATCTAATATTTCATGTATTGACTAATTTCTTCTTTAGTCCAATGTTAAGCCTGCTAGATAAGAATGAGTGATCTTTTCTTTGTTGAGTCTTTCTTTCGCTATCGCAGTTCTTGATCTGATCTCTTTGGTGCAGTAAGCGTCTTTCGTCAAAATACTTCCCAGATACTTGAAATTATCAACCTCTTCAAATTCTTTTTGTTCTACCTTGACTGTAACGGTGCCTTTCCACGGAATATTCTTATGACCTTCGATTTTTCGATGCTAGTTTATATTCCGAATAGTTTTCCAGTGTCAACTATTTTGTGAATCATCTCCTGCAGTCCTTCTTCAATTCTAGCTCTAATATTTCTATGAACTGCATATCTGATCTTGTTAGTGATTTGCCCCCCAATGTTGAAATCTTCAATTTCCATTATTGTTTCCTTCTCTAAACATTTACTGTAAATGTTAAATAATTGGGGCATCATATTACATCCTTGTCTGACTCCTCTTCCAATCTCCACACTATTGGTTTCTTCTTCATTCAAGCACAACTTTACTCACTGTCCTATGTAAAGGTTACGAATGAGAAGTTAATTTCTCTAGTTGACCCCGATTTCATTAAGTATTTTCAGAAGTTTGGTCAATTGACCCGGTCGAAAGCTTTTTGGCAGTCGCTGAAGCACAAATACAACTCTTCCTTTACGTCAAGAACTCATTCTGATATAATTCTCATCAACCCAATATCGTCTCTGGTGCCTTTTCCTTTCCGGAATCGAAACTGATCTTCCAACATCTCTTCTATTTTACTTTCCAGCCACCTGTTCAGTATGCGCGCAGTAATCTTTCCAGCGTGGGAAATAAGGTTAATGGTTCTGTGATCGCTGCACTTCTTTGCTTGCTTTTTCTCGTTTAATGCAATTATTGTAACATCAAGAAAATCTTTCGGCCATTCTCCACTCAGGTATATCTTGTTAATAAATGGAGCCAGTACACTCATTGCATTGTCTCCTAATTCCCTGAGCAAATCTGCTGGTATGTCGTCATCTACAGTAGCCTTCCTCCTTCCTTGATGGGTTGTACTACTTCACTTTTCATTATACTGGATTTTTTCTCTTCATCATCTATCTCTCCCTTTGCTATAGAATAATCGTCGTTATAGAATAAATTCTAATGTTGGATAAAAATTAGAATTTAATGTTGGTAATGAAAAACTAAAACCTGGTCTAGCGGGTAATTGATGTGACTGTTCGATTCGAGGAAGCAAATATGAACACATGAGCAAAGGAGGCAAAAATGGTTAATAAACTTGAAACGCTTTGTATTCGTAGACAATAAAAGGTTTCAGATCTTATCTTTAATAGTTGGGTTACGGGGCGCACTAACAGAAGCATATAAGAATATATTTAAAAAGCTGAGTGTTCCACACTTTATACAGAAACGAATAGCTATGGTAGTATTGAGGTCTAAACGCTTATTTGGACTGTGCTGCTTAAAGGTTGTGGAAGAATTTTAATTGTAATTATTTGAAATTTAGAGCAAAAAGTCCATAATTAGAATAAATATTTTAATAAAATGTGCATTGTACTGATGTGAGAGTTGCATGTTAATGTATGTGTTGCATATACATTGATTGAAAGTACAGGTAGGCCTATATATAAATATTTCTTTATGTGGTAACATATATAACATTTAGATATACATGAAATTTATTAATTTATTAAATAATTCTATTAAAGTTTTAAAAAACTTGTGTAGTGGCTTCCTTGAATAAAATAAAAATTTTAAATAATTTATGCATTTAATGGTTTTACGGTATGTTGCTGTTAATGAAAACAGAATTGTGTATTTTATGTGTAATAAAAATTTTTTCCTAATATTGTATATTGCAGCTATAAGTATTATAATTTGGTATATATGTTTTGGAAAGTAAGAAGAGGTTATTTTCCCGCATAATCAGCAGAACCATATCAAGAAATGTTCATTTGGCACAGACCTAGATTCACTTATATAATTGCATTAAGTGTATGTACTCAGTTGTGTAATTGTATTGTGTAAATTTGATGTTTAATTTTAAGTTTGACATAATTTAAGAACTTTAAATTATTAAGGAATGGGGTAGGGTATAAGAGGTCTTATATAGGATGAATACCAGTCAGGAAATACCTGTTTGAGTCTTAACCAATTAATACATGAAATTTGGTATTTTGGACTTTTGATTTAAAATAATTAAACATATGTTTAAGTGTTTTTAAATATTTGATCTAGAACTGGAGAAAAATGGATGAGACAGCTTCTTTAAGATGCCAATATGAGATATTTTATTTTATTTTATTTTATTTTTTTTTTTTGCGAGATCCCGTGTTCAGGCAGATTCTGCATGAAAAATACGGAAGAAAGAACACAAAATATTATTATATTTTAATCTACTATCAAATCCAGCCCTCCCCTGTATAACTGTGGGGCATTTACTAGTACGTTTTCCCTTATGGAATGATCTTGCAGCATAAACGTGTGTTGAACAACGAGATTTTGTGTTCCTAAGACTGAGTGCTGGATCCTGTATCGACGAAAATTTCGGCCCAATATCATTTTCTCGGAACCCTTGTTACAGAAATATTCCAAGTTTCACATGGAAAGGAGCACAGATCTCCGTAACAAAATACCCTATTTGTTATGGTCATTGTAATGAGAAAATATCTTGATCAGCAGTTTCCCAGACCACTAAATAGGTTGCCGAAGAAATCTTAAGCGCCCTATCGACAACTGATCACTTGACTTTTACTGGTTAGAAGATCGTTGGTCTGTAGGACTTAGCATCCAGAATACTCCCAGGGGTGTTTATTCCACCAATTGTTCATGACAAGTACCCACACACCCCAAAATGAGTCCTACTTTTCAACTTATTGATGGTCCTTTCTTTAACCTTATGGTTGTCAGATTTCTGGAGACAAAAATATGAACATTTTCGATGTTACCGAAAATTGGTGAAATTTAACTAAAGGAAAAGTACCTACTACAGTATACCTAAACATAATAAGATTTAGGTTGATATGAAAGCTCTACTGTCACAAAATTCGTATTTGAAAGTTTAAACAGTTAGACTGATCTATTTATTACTTAAAGATACATGACATTAAAATGTATTTCCTGTATCTTTGTTTTTTGTAAACTTCAATAATATTTGATTTATTACATGCTATATTTTCAAATGTGTTAAGCACTAGAACATCCATGGGAGCTAAGACGACTGAAGTGCATATATTTGTGATTGGGATTTCAAGCTGAGGCTTCTTGTCTGGGGATCCAATTTCTAGTTTCGCTGAGAGACTTTTTCTCTTCGCTTACAGTTCTCTGCACAGTTTGTAAACTTCCCTCACAGACCGCTAGGATTCTGTCACATACCCCATAGTTTGTTTCGTGATTTTTAAAGTAAAAGAGTACAAAAACTCCCACAATTTTCCCTATTGAGCGTGTGATCGATGCAATGGTAAGCTGAGTCCGAAACAAAAACACGGACATTTTGTAAAGTTTCAAAGAGTGCGACACAGACATGTGCACAAGCCTTAAAATACAAACTGTTCGTACAAAATACGGACGTCTAGCAACCCAATTTAACCCTCCACCCTTCCCCAGATACAATGTTGATTAAATTGTGTTTTCTTCGCAAAAACTATATAGCTTTTTATACTTTTAGTTACTAACTGATTGAAATTTTTCAATTGTTTTTTTTTTCTTTCTCAATCCCGTAAAACATAAATGACGCCCTCTGTCTGTCCCCTTGAACATTCTTACCATGGACAGATACGAAAATCTGTGCTCTACCGTCATAAACCGAATGTTAATGGAATTAATATACATCTACAGAAGTGGAGCTCTCTGTAATGCGCGAATACAGACGATACTTCCAACATTTTCTATGAACTTCCCATATTTTTCAGACACCCAGCAGAGTAAGTTGCTTTCTCAAGTATAACACTCCACCGACAGAAACTGTATTAAAACAGTGCCTCTATTTGCTGTAATAACAAATAACGTCACGTAGTTTAAAAGAATATGCTAGAGCTGCTCTATATTTAAAGTACGAACGTTTATTACATAATTTTCTTCCTTTTCATCCTTTACATACATACACGAAGTTTCTCCTCATTCTTTCGCTGTTCACTGAATATTTATTTCTTTGTTTGCATTTCGAATAACAAGAGCGTTTTCTCATCAATATGCATACATACATACATACATTACTTCTTATATTCCCCAACCTTCGTATAGAGAATATCTTCTACATACGATTTTCTTTTATATATATTATAACTACAGACGATCTTAACTATATGTAAACATCCTGATTTACATAAAAAGAAACGAAGAACATGTTTATTAGGAACAATACAAAAAAAATCTTATTCTTGTAAAGTGCTGACCTTTCCAACACATATCGCTTGAAGAGTAATGGAATATGATTGCGCGTCTTCCGTGAATGCATTTTGCATCGCAGTGCATCTTAATTCAATTCTTATATTAACACGTTAACACCAAAGCAAAAAATGTAGTGTTAGCTGTATATAAATTTCTTTATTTTAATTTTGTGAATTCTTGAATTACTACCGCTCTAACGAGTAAATTGTACTTCTTCTTGTGTAATTACTGCTGTTGTGTTAACGTGCTGTTATTGGTTGAAGGGCTGTTAGGAGGGGGAGATATCAGTAGTTGTTTGCATTACTTTGCAGAGTTGCCAGAATATAAAATTGGTAAATTCAGTCTACATATTCTATTTTTCATTTTGTTTTATTATTATACAGGGTGTTTCAAAACAACACCGATAACGTATGGGAGGTGATTCCTCACAGCAAGATAAGACGAAAAGTATAAACCAACCTGGGTGCACAAATGTTTCCTTTCGGAGTTATAGGCTACCGAAAATATGAAAAAACGAACTTTAAAGGTCCATAGTTCCAAAAGTATGGAACCTACCTTAGTCGGGTCAAGACTTTGTTTAGAAACTATTATGTGCCTTATCCAAATAACCATGTTTCAGAATCCTGCAGTGCTTCCGCAATAATTTTTACAGAGGCAGTTGGTGAGTATTTCAAAGTATATGCCCGTAGCCAAACTCCCTCTATAAAAATTGTTGCGTGAGTACCTTAGGAGTCTGAAACATGGATTTCGTAAATATTAGTTCCTAAGTGAGGTCTTGACCCGACTACGGTAGGTCCCATATTTTCTTAGCTATGGACCTTTAAAGTTCATTTTTTTCCTGTTTTCGGCAGCCTATAACTCCGAAAGGAAGCATTTGTGCACCTAGGTTTGTCTATACTTTTTGTCTTTATCTTGGTGTCAGGAATCACCTCCCAAACGTTGTCGGTGTTGTTTGAAACATCCTATATACGATTGTTGAAGTGATTATTGTAATCTGTAGAAGAAAAGGGTAACGCCAGATTAATTGCTACACAAAGTAAGGACTTCCTATTTGTCTGACACACAGTCACTCTCTGTTTTTAAATAATTCTACTTCAAAGGATGTTTTTATGAATGCAGTATATTTAGAATGAACTACTTCTGAGGCTTTATTTGGTATCTTGTTGCAGCCCCAGCGGACACAATTCCTTAAATGAACTGGTAAATCCGCCAAAGCCGCTTGCGAAAAATTTTCTGAAATATTGTTGATCACGTCGGCTGTTGTTGCTTCCTGATCATCCAAATTGGGTGGTTTTCTCTTGTAAATCCCCTCCTTATCTCAACCCTAGAGAAAAAATACAGATGTTAAATCTGGGCTGCGGGCTGGCCATTTATGTGTACCACGTCTTCAAATTCAACGTCTTGGGAAATTACAATATCATACAGACATTTGCAGATCTTACTATATGGACACACCAGTGTGCATTTAAAAAGCTGTGGTTTAATCCGCTGTGAAATCACTGGCTACATACAAGTTCTGAGCATATCCAGACATATTTTGCTATTCACTGTTTCCCATAAAGGAAAGACCAACAGCTAGAGATGTCTACACCATACCGTCACCTTTCGACACCCCTCTGCTTTTTCAACACGCATGATCCGAGTCACCACACCCCAGGAATGACTGTTGTATGTGTTCAAAAATCCGTCATCATAAAACACTACCTTATCACATCACAAAATATTGTCAAACAGTTCCTGCCAGTCATCAGCCCAAGAAAATTTCTTCAAACTCCATGCATTTGTCACAGTTATCAAGAAACAATATTGTTGCACGTAATGTGATTTCCGTAACTTAAAAGAGAAATTCCTCTTCAGAATTGTGCCAACTGCATGCCATGTGAGACGACTTGCAAGAGTTCCTTCACGCGTTAATTTCTTTGAGCTTCTCACAAACATCTTCTTAATTCTTGTAAAGTTCTGGGGTTCTCGAAGTGGATTGTCATCCCGCTTTCCTGTATCAGCAATACGCTTGTTATTATTAACTTACGATGGAAATTCTCAATTGCTATTGCATCCAGTGTTGCACGGACCCCTCTTTCGCCCTCCACCTTTTTTGCTTCCGAATGACAGACTCCCAGACCTCGTATCAAGCTGCTACTCTGGCCTGCTCATCCACATTTATCACAAGGAGCCATTTTAACTCAAACTGCAAAGAACCAAAGAAAAAATATTAATGAAAATCTCAAATATCATTCTTTCTAAATACAGTCGGACTCGGTTATAGCAACGTCGGTTTCTGCGATACCTTATGCATCAATAATTAGTCGGAGCAACTAATTTCTCAAACGTCAAGGGATTTTATACCATGTTTTGTATGACATTCACAAATGCACCAAACCAGTGTGAAACGTATCTCAAGCACTATCTGTAATATAGGTTTGACGGACTAGAACTTAATCATTCTGGACTTTTGATGCCTGATAATATTACACACCTCGTTTACAACGACACTCGTTTATAGCAAAAGTGCCATCAATATTACCGAGTCCACCTCTATACTTGTATCATTAAAACCCTTTCATAAATAAAGAAGTTACAACGGTTTAAAATAGGGAGTGATTTAACACATACTCTGTAGTATTACTTACTCAACGCAAAATGACTTGGAGTATATACATGACTGCTCACATACAAATTTGATTAGGTTCAGCTTATCCTTGTGGTATTCTTGAAAAAATTTGCAAAACATTTCACATATAAAAGTATCTCTGACGACGATCATATATATAATCTCTTCCCTCCCCTAAGTCCTACCGTCAAAGTGATATGATAAAAACCACCCCAGGTCCGAACTTCATCCATATTGAAAATTTGATAAAGATCTGTTCTATGGTTAAGTCTGTGGCTATTTGGGAATGCGTTTTCGAAGCGTTACCCCCTACAGCGAACGCGACCAAGGTGGCTATTTGGTAACTTTACTTTTGCCAGAGTTATAAATCATACTGTGAGCCACTCAGGGTTTCCAGGTCTTTCTTGCCAAGGTCAAGTCTATAATAGCAGAGTTCCAGTACTCTGCACAAAGCATCTTCAAAACAGCTATTTCTTGCTAAAAATCCCCTTGCCTTGCAACACGTTTTTTTTCCTTTTTTTCCTTCCTTTTGACATCTTTTAAACAGCAGGCGGGCTTGTGGTTCTTAAACGCACCAAATACGCTCGAGCGAACGTTTTCTCCGCTTTTATAGTGCTTTCGCGTTTGTGATTAGCCATCCACACTTAAATACATTGTCAGCGTATTCCAAGCGTACGCATGAGCAATAAAATCGCCTTACGATCGCTTCAAATAGCCGCCCTGTAAAGCGTGATGAAGTCACAAAGACGGTTACTTTTATTATTAATCTCTTTACATATATCTCCCCCTCCCCCTCCCCTAGGTTACACTGTAAAAGTGAAATAACGAAACGGGCCCGAACCCATCCCAGGCCCGAACCTTATCTATGTTGAAAGTTTGGTCGAGATCGGTCGGGTGGTTCAAGAGTTATTAAGTTTCCTTCATTTTCATAGATTTCCCCTCTTCCCCTCCCCCTCCCCTAAGATCTACTGTTAAAATGAAATGATAAAAGCTTCCCAGGTTTGAACTTCATATCTGTTGAAAATTGATCATGATCGATCGGGTGGTTCAAAAGTAATTAATTCACGAACATAGTCACTTTTATTTTTATATTTATTAATTTTTGTATATCTCCCCCTCCACCTCCTCTCCTACGTTGCTCGTCAAAGTGAAAAAATGAAAATCATTCCAGTCCCGAACTTCATCTACATTGAAAATTTGATCAAGATCGGTCGGGTGGTTCAAGACTTATTAAGTTTTATTTATTTTTTTCTATGTCCCCCTCCCCTAAGTTGTACCGTCAAAGTAAATAGCTAAAAACACTCCCAGGCCAGAACCGCATCTACGTTTAAAATTTGATCGAAATCGGTCGGGCGGTTCAAGAGATTAAGACTCACAAACACAGTCACTTTCAATTTTATAATATAGATAGGATCTTACAGCTCTCATTTCAAATTTCCTTACTTAAAAATAAACTTCAATTCTAATTAATATCTACAATATAATCCTATGATATTTGATAGAAAAAAATTAAAATAAAACTTTTATATATAGGCCTAACTAACATAATCACATGATATAGTAGATCAACAGTAGACCATGGACCATTAATACTGTGCATTTGTCGTTCATCGGAATCAATCAAGTCCTCTTATCCTAGTTAATCTTTAATTATTGATTATTATGTGCTGTCGACTTGGATTATATCTGCTACAAAAGAGAATCGTCTCTTCTTGGGATGATAATGAAAGAAAGAAAGTTGTGTAACTTCTATAATATTCATATATAACATTCCTATTGTACGTAAGTTACGCTAAGTAAACCAATAAAATACATGCAAACACAAATTACAAATGTAATAATAAAAAGTGCTAACCGAAAAATTATCTCCTAACCCTGTACTCTAAGAATGATATATAACTAGAGGGCTGCGCGGATATATCCGCGTATATGATCATCAATTTAACCTGTTGCGGAATATTTGAATTGTTTTTACGGATAAAATTGTGGCTTTTCGTGAAAAGGCAACAATTTTCGTGATCATTCTTAGGAAAGCCATTGATCATTAATTTTATTTAATATTCTTTTGGTCCATATAACCATTAATACTAAAGTGTGTTTCGTTGATTTTTTTTTTCTTTGCTCTTGAAACACTATAAGGGTCTAATAAAGGTGAACTGGTAACATGGTTTTATGCTAGTTTGGTTAAGATAGCTTATTCTAGTTTCAAAACAACTTTAATTTCCATTTCACCTGTGCGTTCTGAATAAAGATACCATAAGCGCAAACTTTGTATGTACACATATCAAATATTTTTTGTTAATATTATTTCTTCCGAGACGAAGAAAGAAGGACCAGAGATTTAGCGGTAGAGCCCTCACTTCTGGTGCGAAGGGTTTCCGATTCTAATCCAAACCGTGCGAGTTTATGGTGGACAACATCTCCATATTTTCCCGGGTTCTCCAGATTTCTCTCACATGCTCATTCCAACAATTGTATCCTAATCATTTATTTGTATTAATCATCGACCTGCTTTAAGCCTCCAGAACATATGTAAGACGAAAAACTTATAAAGATTTTATTTCACTTTTAAGCAAAAAGAGAGAGAGTTCTTAAGATAGTGTTGTATTCTAAACACGTACATTGTATACTACTCGAACGAAACAACATTTCGGGTAGGAGAGTATTAAATACATTTAAACCATAGCTCCACGTCTCAAATAGCCTCGGTGTTGAACAGGGACGCTAAACTTCAAGAAACAACAACAAAATAAGGACACTTCACTTATACTTTATAAATGTATCCTTTCCTTGTCCAACTAGGATTATTTTTATTCGTAAACTACAGTTCCAAATGTTGCTGCATTTAATTCAGAAAACTATTAGTAAATTTATTCTTTCGCATGTTGACCCACTATAACCTTCCCCCCTTTCTTTAATTTGTTTTCTCAACATCTTTCCAAGCAACAGTTTTATTTGATCACGTAAACCTCCTATTTGACTTCCTCTCCTACAACATGACATTGTTGCTATGTATAAACCAGCTCAATCCCGTTGAACGGTTCGTGTTTCCACTGCTTGCCGAGTATTGCGTGTAAAGCGATGGGTTCATCCTAAGGTGAGGTTATACTATTATTATTCATAGTACTTGTACCTGTCGCAGGGACGATTTACTGTTATCTTCTCTCCTGCCGTTCTCTGGAGTTGAGTTTAATATCTGTACGTGTGGGTTATGAGGTCAAGGGATGTAATTTGGGTTACGCCAAGGTCATAAAATCCTTAGGGAGAAAGAAGTTGTTAGTCCTTATTAGAAGCAGTCCGTAGTAGTAGTCAATCAATTCTAATTTTAAAGTAATTACCTCTTTGTTCAACCATCTTAACTTCTTAAGGGGAAGTCATTAAATTTCCAATAACTTTGCCTATTCGAAAAAAGACATGGAGGCTTGTTTTAGTTGTGTGTTCTCTATGTGGCTGTTTCTGTTATCGTAAGTACAAGGAGGAACATATTAAACCGAATATGATAGTTTAATCTATGTAGAAACTAGAAATATTCTCCTTGCTCAATCACGGTTCGTAATTTGTGAACTTAGGCCAGCGTAAAGCTATTTTCTCAATTTCGTAAGCATGGGGAAGATTGAACAAACAATGCTTGTCTGTTTTTAGAAACATCTTAATCTGATGAACATGAAAATGTATTCGAATTAAACATGATGACCGTATTCTCAGCTGGGTTCGAACACTGTTCAGGTAAATTCTAATTTTTATTTTACTCTATTTACATGCCAAGTTGCACAAAATCTACGAAATATACATTGATTGTTGAATGAAACATTAAAATGTGTTACTGTACCCGCTAAAATAGGAAATGTGCCAAACAACGCCTTTATACTTTTTTCCTTTAAACTTAATTTTGATAAATACGAGTGTTTAAATTGTATTTACAATATGTGTAGGTGTTGTTTCTAGCCACACTTCATTTGAACCCTTCTAAATGTTACACAGATGCACATATCTCTCGAGTCTAACATACTAAAAGTAAATATGTCTGTTTTACTGGTATCATATTATCAATAATGTACTTCAAATTTAGGGTACGCCAAATAATCATCCTTGCAGAACTTAACTTAATCCATTGCGTTCCAGTGACATTCATGTGGATGTCATAAAATACTCCGTTGCAAAATACCAGTGACATCCATGAGAGTGTCATGAAAACGCATCCTTTGTTAAGGGTCGTATTAATCCTGAAGATGATGATTTTTTTTTTTTTTTTTTTTTTTTTGGTGTGTGTGTGTGTGTGGCTGTAAGGCACAAGTTCTAGATTCCTCCTTAGCACCTTACTGACAGAAAAGACAAAAATAAAGTTTTGTCTCAGTAGATAGCAAACTTAAGGGAGCATTCAGTTACAATACATATGTGCTTGCTTTGACGATAATCAATTAGCAACTTCGACATCGGAAAAATAAAGAAAACTTTGTCTTTGATCCCCGGTCAGTGTTGCCAACCCGAAGTAGCATAAAATCCCTTCAGAACATCAAAATTTCCTCTTTTACTCCAAATGCTCCACAATGCAAATATTTTTTAATCGGCAATGTGAATGTTCTCGCTCGTGCACAATAACTATGCCCTATATAATGGTCTAGACAGTATTTTTAACTGTAAATGAAAACACGGTATTACAGCACGCACATAGGAAAATGACACCTGCAACGCAATTAATCACACGAAATAAATACTGGAAAAGTACTCTTAGAATTAAACGATTGGTGTACACAAGAAGTTTATGATGATGACAGGATGCTTGAAGTACAGATTTAATTTTAAATTATAAATTTGCATAATTGGTTTCGCCGGGGGCGGGGAGGATCTCTAAAGGTTGATGGGTTTGATGTATTTTAGGGCGTTTTCTTCTAATGGAACTACATTATGTTGTTTACATTTCACACACACACATAAAAAGTACAATTCTTTTTAACCTTTAACAAAATTCAGAAATATTTTTACTGGTGGAGTGAATTTTGATCGAATGATTTTCTCATAAACAATTCTAGCAGTTTTCTTCTAATACGTACGTAAATACTGTATTTCGTTAACAATTCCTTCACCTTGACGTAAGTAATTTCTCCCGAAAAAGAAATGGATCCAGGTGATTAAATTATTGGTGGGATAAATTTCTTTTGGACAATGGATAATAAATTCATTAGTTCTTTATTTATATACTGCGTATATGAACAATAACAGTGTAAGTCATCATCATCATAGTTATTCTGCCCTTACTGGCAGGTCACTTGCAGCAGCTGAGAAGCTTTCATGCTCCACGGTCCTCCGCTAACCTCTTCGTCTTCACGTACGATCTTTCTGTTTTTATATCATTCATTAATTGTAGTCTCCTTCGCCCTCTGCCTCTCTTTCCCACCACCATGCCTTCTATGACGTCCCTCATGACACAATTTCTTCTTAGGCAATGTCCCTACCAGTAAGTAGGAGATTGTATTTGTTTGCCTTCTCTTAAGATGAGATGCTTACTTCTAACAGTGGTACGTAGTTCTTGTGATTATTTATGAAATAAAATACGAAGAAAAATCATTAGAACTGATTTGGAGAAAAGCGTCCGAAACAAACCTCACCCATAGCAATAAACTGTCTCTTTAACGAAAGTGTATATTATGCCCAGTGCCGTATTTAGATTTGATGGGTCTTTAAGCTATTGAAAGGGGCCCTTTATATGTCAAACTTTCATTTTCAGTGACAAAATGTCGCCGTTTTTTAGGTTTGAATATATTATGCTAATTTATAGACCTAATGGATACAAGAGTCCTTACAAGCAGGGCTGGAAAACGTGGGCTTCATCATAAGCGGGGCTGGATAACAGAGACCTTATTACAAGTAGGCCTGGAAATAGAACCCTATTACTTGCTTCATAAAAGCCTAGTACATAACAATACAAAACTTCATTCTTGTATGTGTGTTTTATCTTATTTGCTTTTTCTTGTTATTCGGAAATTACATTACAAAAAGTTGTTTTCATTAAATTTTTTGTACCCCAAGAGAGAGGGGCCCTAAGCTATAGCTTGTTTAGCTTATACTTAAATCCGGCACTGATTATGCCATCGCGATTCATAATTTTGTATTTCATTTATGAACATTATCAGATATGAATATGAAAAGTTCAGTCATTCTTCTTCTTTCCCCGTCGTTTTAGTAACGGACACGAATTATTCTAAGTTCTTACGTATTTAGCACAGAAAATGATTTTTTTTTTTAATTCGATAATGAATCTGTGATACAGTATACTAGACAGAAAATCGCTTCCTCACAAAATGTTTTGTCATAAGTCAGTGACTTACTGAACAGCTGCCAGATAAACTTGAAATTGATATTTTCTCTGTTTACGACAAATTTTCAGAATTTAATAATAATAATAATAATAATAATAATAATAATAATAATAATAATAATAATAATAATAATAATAATAATAATAATAATAATAATAATAATAATAATAATAATAATAATAATAATTTCATTACTTTTAGTGCAGTCAGTACAGAATTAACTTATTGGAATCACGACGAGCTGTAATCGCGCAAAGTATATAACACAAAGTAAACATTAACTATATATACATTAAATGTAAGTTTATAGCATACAAAAATTTTTAAGCAAAACGTTTTATTTTCTATGAATATAAGAAAATTTTCATGAGGTGGAAACTCCCCTAGGATATTTAAATCTGATTTCAGTGTTAACACAAGTGCATTGAAATCTGGTTCAAATAGATTAAGGGATTTAACAACGAAATTACATGCACTTTAGAAGAAAATTACCAGACATGCAGTAGGGTATATATATATATCTTGCAGCCCATATAAATATGTTCTGAGCCATACTTTTTTTGTTTCTTTACAGAGGTGAATATCCCCCTCCTGTCACCAGTAATTCATGTACAGTATTTCAACATCGGTCTTTACTGTATATTATATAAATTCTCTCGTATAAACTCTCTGTAACGGACATCTTTCATTTTTGGATAAATAATCATGTTCCATTGGTGTTCTTATTAGAAAATTTCTCTGTTGTAGTTACAACATCATGTTCCAAAGTGTAAAAAATTCTTCAAAGGTATTTTAAGCCACTGACTGAACAATCTTCTTTAATAAAATATTTATTCTTACGCTTGGAGACATTTTATTAAAAGATGATGGAAGCAATATTAATGATAACTAACACTTTTGTGTGATTTGTGAACGAATAACTGCACAGATTGTATAGAGTATATGTTAACATTTCCCATTGCACTGATATGAAGTGTGAAAAGCTGGCGGGTTGTAACCTGAAGATGTTCGCAGATGAGAGAACAGTCTTTTGTAAGTGGGTTAAGCCATAAACGAGACGTTGTAAGGCAACTGAAAGCAATGAGATTTCTCATGCTTCGATGAACAATAAGCAACATGTTTTAAGTTTCAGTTTCACTACTACTACTGCTGCTGCTGCACGAGTTGCGTTTATGGTATTGAGCATGCATTACGTATACACACAAGGCTCTAAGCCAACACACGAGACAAAAAGAGAGGGAAGGAATTTTCTTGGAAAAGTGACAAACTGGTGAACTTCAGTGACTCCTCGTGATCATGCAGCAACAGTATATACGGAGGAGACAACGAAACACCACAATGCAGAAACTAAAAGACGATGAAGTGTATTATGATTCTAGTTTTCGCAGATGAATTTCTTACATATATGCGACATCAAGTTACATATTGCACTGACCAACAGACACAGCACTGCGTCAGCAACTCTTGCCAAACTATTATCGAGATGCGTGGTTTCCCGGCGAAAAATCTAATGGGAATCCTCAGCCTTTTTGTGCTGCAATGCAAGTAAAAGAAGAAACAAAAATTCAGTAGCATACGCAATATTTCTTTAGTTTCTCTCTCTCTCTTCCTCTTTCTGTTTCCATTTCTTTCTACTCTATTTCTTATTTCTACTGCATCCTTTGTCTCTTTCTCTATATCCACTATTTTAATGTAGTCTGTGGTTATTGAAAAGCACGAACATAGTTTTTCCTCCTGATATTAAACGTTTTTCTTTAAGAGAAACACTACTCTAAAACATACGATTATGTTTTCACGAACCTAATTATTTTTATATCTCATATTTTCAGTTCGCAAAATGAGAAAAGAAAAATCTTGATTATAAGAAAAAATGTCAAACCTTAAGATATTCAGAAAAATAAAAGATTCATTTCTGGCGCAATAACTTCCACACTAAGCTGTGACGTTTTAAGATTTTTAATTCAGTAATAAACTGCAGCTTCGGGTTTTTCCTCATACAAATGAACTGACATTGTAACACCAATAATTGCATATTAATTAACGAATTATAGTATTTCTCCAATTATTAATAACTAAGCTAACAAACTGTTTTAAAATGGACATATGTTATAACTTGTAAAATAATACAGTGCGTATAAATAAGAAATTTAACAAGTTAGCTGCCATGTGAGTCCAATCGGACCTACTGGAGTGGTCTAGAAAATGCTCTCGTAGGTCCGATCGGACCCACAATTTCTAATTCGTCGAGTTGTCGTTAGAGAACTTGTATTTTAAAGTGCTGCCTCTAGTGTTAATGAACTGTAGTATCTCTTTCACACACAATACAGGATATATTTATGCTGTAGGTTTTGTTGTTAGATGTTGCTGATTAGCGTCGCTAGAGGCGCTGAATGTCAATTAACAAGTATTTGCTGTTTCTGTAGGGCCGATCGGACCTACATGTTGCTTTTTGAATGATTTACTCTAACTTATTTTGACAAGATGCCAGTAGTGTGAAGTCCGTGTCAATTGGTTGAATTTTCAGAAAGGTCTAGATCACTATACTGTTATTACAAGTGAAATCAAATTCTGCGCATATTTCTTCGTTTTTCATTGCACAAAGAAACTACTTAGCTCTAAAAGCAATACGAACGCATCTACACTTCTCACACAAAGCTAGCTTCATATAATAATGAAAAAAATGACTATCAAACAGAGTTGCCAGTTCAACTGTAATTTATCCCCTTGCCCGTAAAAAAAAATACACCAGTAGGTCCGATCGGACCCTCAACTTTCATGCGCGCGAATTCAATACATCCCCTTAGATTGTTTTATCATTACCATTATGTTTAAAAATATATAAACAAAACAAAAATAATGTAAGTACGTTTGGCACTCTACCGGTGAACAACTAAATTCACCCTTGGCAGTTAACGTGTTAAAATAATAATAACATAACAAAGCAAACATTTCATACGGGGGCCGGTGACGTGGTCTTGTAGTTCAGCTATCTTAGAGACGAAACGAAGAGTGCGGTGGGGAACGGCCAGAACTCCACCGGCTTCAAATCCTGGGCAAGGCTTAGAGCTGTCCGTCATAGTTTCGATGTTGCATAAGGATTCAACAAACTACGCTGTACATAAGGATAAGAAATCATATAGGACATCCCTCAACACGAGGCAGGGAGTAGAAATAGGAGGGCAGTTTCATATATAATTCATTATATCACCCTTACATACTTATCTTCTTTATCTGCCCCCTGACTTATAAGTACCACCTCCGTACTCGCGGGTTGTTGGCGGGAGATTTAGATGGCAATGGTCAATGGACGTTTCTCGCCTAACAGGGTGGACGTAGTGGTACTATTCAGTCGATTCGCTAGAACCTGTTGTTAAAATATTACGAGTTCGCAGAACCGTTTCTTGTACCCAGACATAACAGTAAATTTTACCCAGTTATACCCAGGAATAGTACCAGACCATCATACAGGAATTCCAAACTGCATCAGGATCCACTCCAAGTACTATGACAGTTAGGCGTGAGGTGGGAAAGCTTGGATTTCATGGTCGAGCGGCTGCTCATGAGCTACACATCACGCAGGTAAATGCCAAACGACACCTCGCTTGGTGTACGGAGCGTAAACATTGGACGATTGAACACTGGAGAAACGTTGTGTGGAGTGACAAATTACGGTACACAATGTGGCGATCCGATGGCAGGGTGTGGGTATGGCGAACGCTCGGTGAAAGTCATCTGTCAGTGTGTGTAGTGCCAACAGTAAAATTCGGAGGTGGTGGTGTTATGGTATGGTCGTGTTTTCTTTGGAGAGGGCTTGCACTCCTTGTTGTTTTGCGTTGCACTCTCACGGCGCAGGCCTACATTGATATTTTAAGCACCTTCTTGCTTCCCACTGTTGAAGAGCAATTCGGGGATGGAGATTGCATTTTTAACACGATCGAACACCTGTTTATACTGCACGGCCTGTGGCGGAGTGGTTACACGACCATAACATCCCTGTAATGGACTGGCCTGCACAGAGTCCTGACTTGAATCCTATAGAACACCTTTGGGATATTTTGGAACGCCGACTTCGTGCTAGGCCTCACCGACCTACATCGATAGCTCTCCTCAGTTCAGCACTCCTTGAAGAATGAGCTGTCATTCCCCAAGAAACCTTCCAGCACCTGATTGAAAGTATGCCTGCGAGAGTGGAAGCTGTCATCAAGGCTAAGGGTAGGCCAACACCATATTGAATTCCAGCAGTACCGATGGAGAGCGCCACGGACTTGTAAGTCATTTTCAGCCAGGTGTCCGGATACTTTTGATCACATTATATATATATATATATATATATATATATATATATATATATATATATATATATATATATATATATATATATATATATATATATATATATATAATCGGTGTTTAAAAAATTACAATAACACCACTGAGTGGACGTGAACAATCAGGTCCAGTGTTTTATTTATTCTTGCATAAGAAACTTTAAAACAGAAACAAAAAAAAAGAATGAAAAAATATATTTTTTAAAAAAGTCCTTTTTATTTTCTTTGCTCTTATTTCTTTTAGAATGACGGTTGTGTTTCCGTTAATTCTGGTTTTATTGGTTTTTCGTTTATTTTGTTTATTCCTGAGCAATGTACTATTGTAGATAGGAATGGTAGTTTGGTGCAGATCCCATCCTTCTTGTCCGCGTCGGTCCCATGCTAATTCTGAAAGTGTGCTTACGTTATTGCTAAAACAGTAGCGTTAGTTCTTCCAGCTAGCGCCTCGGTGCTATGTTGCTGCGACCACATATGTTTTCAATTTATTATGTTCAAAAAAAATGTGGGTAAATCATGTTCAATTTCCTCATGGCCGAACTTTCCTGTAGGCAGTCCAAAATTCAAGAGCAAGCACAGGATGCCCCTATAAATAAATACGTGTAAATAAAATATGATGGAAAAGACTCAGCTCCATGGTTCGCTACTAGTACTGCATCTCCAGTGGTTCTTTACCTTGTAATTAGAGAAAAACACTTAGCTCATAGTATAGTTCGCGGCATAGAGAACGTTACACAAACTTTAAATTCAAATTACTAACAAACGCTTGTGCCGTGTGCTTATGCATTCAGAAACACACGTCTCGGTCGACTCTTTGGTATTGCTTCTGGTATTCAATTTAACTCCTCTCTTTGTCTAAAGCAGTCTATGTGACGTAATATACTCTTTCAATTCATATGGAAAAAACAGGAATCATCTTTACAAGCTTTATAGCTCTAAAACTCTCTGTTTCATTCGTTTGTTCTAAAATGCCTTTGTAAAGCCTGAATAAGAAAATTGTCATAAAATGTTCCCATAGCTTCATAAACG
Organism: Thermobia domestica; assembly: GCF_964235325.1. Taxonomy (NCBI): domain Eukaryota; kingdom Metazoa; phylum Arthropoda; class Insecta; order Zygentoma; family Lepismatidae; genus Thermobia; species Thermobia domestica. Next base: position 130,634 of record NW_027655974.1, read on the forward strand.
CCTTTGTTTTCATTGTTTCGTTTCTTTAAAAACTACATATCACATCAAGAAGGAAGATGCTCCTTGCGAAATCATTTGGAAATTATCAATCACGGCAGTAGGTTTTGTGCTTTCCAAAGTCTGTAATGCGGGCGCAAAGCTCTAAAATATACTGACAGAAATTAGTGCTATTCAATAATTAGTTTTATTTTATTTTCCAGTAAATGCAAGCAAATGCTCCAGGGGCGTCATTTGGGCAGGACAGGAGGGTGTAATCCCTCTCCTCAGTGTGATAAACATACATTACTTGATCAAATATGTAGTAAAATACTGATATAAAAAGTGAAACTCTTGTGTCGGCGGAGAAGCCCCCTGGAACAAAATCTAAAATGACGCTGCTTTTAGCAACAAAAAAGAACTATATACTTATGATAGCACATTGCTAGAGCGCTTACATTAGGTTTCAAGAGTCGAAGGACTCATCCCAAACCATGTGTATTTATAGTGATGATATTGAGAGAGAAAGATTCAAATATCAAGAGACAGAGGGAGTGATTTAAATATGCAAATTTAGAATTGGAGAAAAATGATTGGACAGCATCAATATTATGACGAAATTTGTGATTTCGCCATGTGAAAACAGAAAAATAAAAGTTTCCGAACTTCAAGGATCACATCAGGCAGTTGTCGAATTTAGGTGGAGAACTCTTTTTAGAGCATCAGATGATTACGAAGGGAGAGGAACATAGATCGTCCAGTTCTAATTGAATATTTAAAGAAGATGACCGTTATTTCTTTATTTTATTTTTTAGGGGTACAATGAAGTGTTGAAATTTTTAAAAAGTAAATCATCGTATCCTGAGTTATACATCCCAACATAACATAGATCTATATAGGGCTCACACACCTCTCAGGCGTTTGTTTCATGGCCAACTGATAATTAAAAACGAAGGATAACCATTTCTCCAGGCTAAGATGAATCTTTATTGTTTGGGATGTTTTGCCCAATTACAGCATATATCACTGACATTATAATTAATTGTGTATGTAATGTATTTGCTTATTACATACTGCATGCAAGAAGAAAGAAAACACTGAACATACATGAATGAGAAACTCCAACTGGAAGTAAGCTCAATCTTGCAAACAGTGCGAGATATTGAAGTAATAATCGAAAATATCTCCCCTTTATGATACCCCTTGTCGATTATTATCACGACGTCCTTCACTTGTGTCTGCAAAGGGACACGCACAGATATTGTGAGGAATGACAGGGAGATTTATGCTCATATGTCAATGATGTGCTGTGTAGAGAGCGCAGGTTCAGCTACTCTATATATTAAAATGCTAGATGTATATGTTTGTCACCAATCCTTTCAACAATGAGATCTCGAAACCACAAGTGCTAGAAGGATACCGTTTTCGCTGGTCAATTCCAAATTTTGTGTAGATTGTCCAGTTCTAATTGAATATTTTTAAAAGCGTGCCCTTTATTTAGTACATTTTTAGGGGTACACTGGAGGTGTTGAAATTTTGAAAAAAGTAGTATATCCTATGTGTTATACATTCCAACACAACAGTTATACACAGTGGGTTGTATATCTCTCAGGCGTTTATTTCATGACCAAATGATAATGAAAAACGAAGGATAATTAATTTTCCAGGCTAACATGAATCTTTATTATTTGGAGTGCCCAATGAACACTATATATCAATGACATTATAATTAATTGTGTGTGTAATGAATTTGTTTATTACATACTTCATGCAAGAAGAAAGAAAACACTGATCGTGCATGAATTAGAAACTCCAACCAGAAGTAGGCTCAAATCTTGCAAACGGTGCGAGATATTGAAAAAATAATCGGAAAAAAATATCTCCTTTGTGATACCCCTTGCAGATTATTATCAAGACGTTCTTCACTTGTGTCTGTAAAGGAACATGTATAGATGTGAGGAATGTTAAGGAGGTTCATGCTCAAATGTGAATCACGCGCTGTACAGGGAGCGCAGGTTCAGCTAGTCTATGTATTAAAATGTTAGGTTTACATGTTTGTCTCCTATCCTTTCGACAATGAGATCTCGAAAATCACAAGTGCTAGAAACGTACCATTTTCACTGGTCGATTCCAATTTTTTGTATATTGCCCAGTTCTAATTAAATATTTAAAAATCATGGCCATTATTTCTGTATTGCATTTTTTTTAGGAATACACTAGAAATGTTGAAATTTTTAAAAAGTAAAATAGCATATCCTACGAGTTATACATTCCAACACTACAAACTTGTATATAGGGGTTGCATATCTGTGAGGCGTTTGATTCATGGCCAAATGATAATGAAAAACGAAGGATAACCATTTCTCCAGTCTATGATGAATCTTTATTCTTTGGCGTGTTTTGCCCAATGGATACTACATATCACTGACATAATTAATTGTGTTGGTAATGTATATGCTTGGTACATGCAAGAAGAAAAAACTGTGATCATACATGCATTAGAAATTCCAACCGGAAGTATCCGGCGGGAGCTTATGCGGTTCGGATTCCACGTTAATCAATGGTTCCCGTCTCATATAGCCTTGCTGCTAAAAGGGACGTTAAACTCAAAATCATCTCAAGTCCAACCGGGAGTAGGCTCATATCTTACAAACGGTGCGAGATATTGAAAAATCTCCCCTTTATGATACACCTTGCCGATTTTCATGAAGACGTCCTTCACTTGTGTTTGTAAAGAGACATGTACAGATGTTGTGGGGAATGACAAGGAGATTTGTGCTTATATGTGAACGATGCGCTGTGTAGAGACTGCAGGTACAGCTACTATAACTTTAAAAACCAGCTCATTTTCTTTAACTTGCAATGTTTCAACTTTGATATTAAATCTTACAACCTTAATCTAACTCATTTCCCTACGTCATATCATCATGAAGTTTTGCACAACGACGACAGTGGTAAAAACAATATTCCATTGTTACTGTAACATATTTGTATAGCTTTAGAAATTATTGAGTAAATAAAACGTACATGGACCGTACGGTACAACATGGTCTTCTCGAGGAATTTCACACAGATTTAGTATACGTATAAATTACCATCTGAAAAATAAACTGTGGGGGAGCGAAGAAACTGAAACCATTCCTAGGAGGTAAAGAGTGACATGTAAAAATAATTTTATATATATATATATATATATATATATATATATATATATATATATATATATATATATATATATATATATATATATATATTAGGGTGGTCCTTAATTACATGGCGAATTTTTTTCCGAATTTCTTTGCTCCCAACCCCTACATTGGTTCCATGTCGGACCCAATTTATCCATGAAGAAATGGGCTCAATCGAAGAATATTTAACCGACCCCCAAGCGACCTAAAGATTAAATGCATATTCAATATGTTAATATCTTATATAGGAAAAGTCTGAAATAAACCCTTCTTACTTTAAAGCGGCTGAAGGGAAAAGGACCAAATCTTGGATACAGGGATTGGAAGTAATCCACACCTGACCCTGAGAAATAGCATGATGGCGGCCATTTTGAAGTCCGCAATTTTATATTCGGACCCAAAATTTTAAATGGAAATGATGTTTCGTGACATCGTTTTTGGGTAACCTTTTATTATAAAAACATATCTTCCTATATTTTCAACTTATCTCTGGTCATTTAATTCTTTTTAGCTTTGAAATAATAGTTTATTATCTTTCAATATTGTTTTCTCCTTTATAGGTTACTGAAATATTAATAAACTATTACATACATATAAGAAGGAAATTATTATATATGTTGTTATATAATTACATCCCGTCGAAATACACACCAGCCTATGTTGAAATTATTTATATGAAATGAAATTACATAAATAATATAATGAATGTTTAAAATGATAATAAAAGAAAGCTGAAGGCTGTGGATAACTATCCAAATTCTACTGCATCATTAAGCCAATTTTTCTAGCATGTGGATACTTTTTCCTGTGTTCAATGACTATCTGCAATATGTATTGTTTCTCTTTTTCGTCCTTTGTTAAAATGTTCCCGTATTCTTGTATCAGTTTCACACCTCTCTCTGCAACATCATTCACCACCACAATGTTTTTCAATATATTCAACCCACGTTGAAAGTTCACATCTTCTTTCCAAGTAGATGGGCATGTGCATTTCTTTCTATTCAACAATCTTATAAATCTGCAGCCCGTACAGAGATATAAACTCACAGAATATTAAGTTTTATTACTTCGGAGATTTTATTTTCCATAGTTGATAATTATTACATGTTCAGAGATAAGTGAAAAATAAAGGCAAACGTCTGTTTGTCGTCAAGAACTACCTCAAAATGATATATCACACGAGGTCATTTCTATTTAAAATTTTGTCCCTGAATCCAAGATGGTGGACGTAAAGATATGCCTCATCTCGGTCACTACTCAGCATCAAGTATGGATCTACTTCTACAACCTCTATCCAAGATATGATTCCTTTTCCTCTGCCATTTTTAAGTTACAAGAGTTTATTACAAACTTTTGCCATATACTATACATTGTAAATACATTCAGATGTTTAGGTCGGTTGGGGATCGGTTAAATATTCTTCGATTGAACCCATTTTTTTCACAGATTAATTTGGTCCGACATGAAACCAATTTAGGGGTTGGGAGCAAAGAAATTCGGAAATCAAAAATTAAGGACCACCCTAATAGATAGATAGATAAATAGACAGATAGATAGATAGAGAGAGAGAGAGATAGTGATAGATAGATTGATAGTGATAGATAGATTGTTGATAATGATATGTATTTGTTTCAGATATAAATAACCCTCATCATTGCACTCATGTGATTCAGTTCTCATTCTCGATATCTGAGCTTTTGAAATTAAGAAATAAACGCTTATGCTTTGATCTGAGAGATCATATGTTTAACCTTGTAGCTGCAAGAATTTCTAAAAACAAAGATAGTTAAACTAAAATTTACTATTCCTCGGTATAACTGGGTAAAATTTACTGTTATGTCTGGGTATAAGAAACGGTTCTGCGAATTCGAAATATTTTAACAACCGGTTCTAGCACACAGAGCTGACATATATATATATATATATATATATATATATATATATATATATATATATATATATATATATATATATATATATATATATATATATATATATATATATATATATATATATATATATAAAAGTGGATAGAGCACATAGAGCTGAACAAACTGGCACGTTTCAGAATAAACAGTTATGCGTAGGTTTCGAGAAAATTGCGGGAAACAAAATTTTATGGTGCTAAAAACTGTGTTGTTCATTGTCAATCAGATTCAATGACGCCAATATGTGGTATAAATCGCATTTGGAGGACTTTTTTCACATTACTTTTCCCGAAAGAGAATAAAAATTTTTGTTGAAATTGGCAGCATAAATGGATTTTTTGTTGTATATAAAATCCACATCAACAAATTCTTTAGAGGCGAAAACTAGATATAATGAGTGATCAAAGAATGCGAAATTGTTATTAATTCTCAAGTTTTACCCGTAACCTCTTTTTATGCCGAAAGTTCATGCTCCAGAGAAAGTAGTTTATGGAGTGTGTGATAGACAAAAATCGACCGCCTAAAAACGAAAATTGTGCTCTGGTAAAATAAAATAATTAAGAAACGAATGAATGAACTAAAGAAAGAATGATAAAATATCAAACTAGAAAGAAATGAAATAATAAAATATGAAACGAGAAACAATCAACTTCCACAACTTTCCACCCAAGATGTGTAAAAAAAAGGAATTTATATTGCCGTCAGACTCAGCATGATGGCACAAAGGCCATCATCATCACTGCATTTCTGACAACAAAAAATACTTGTTTTCGATTAAGAAATACTTATTCAGAAGCTATTTTAGTTTCTTTAAAGATCGAATAGTTTAATTTCACAGATTATCTTGTAATTACGTACAGTATAACGAGGGGAATTTAAAAGCAAAATGGACTTTGTGACTCTAAAGATGGGATTTTATAAATTTTCAGGTTGGCATTACTGATCCGGTTCAGTTGATAGCTTTTATTCTGCTGGAATAGATTTTTTATTTATTCAATGTTTATAAAAAACATACACTATTAAGCAGCAGATTGTACCTATTGTTATTTGATATATCTTACCAGTATTGCACTTACCATTTGTAAGATAAAAATTCAAGTACAGTAAGATAAAAATTACTGTACAGTCCGCAGCAAAAAACCTGCAACATGAGCATGTAAGTTTATTGTGAAACTATGCCTAACAGCGCATGGAATCAACATAACGTCTAAGTGGCACGAATCACGCCAGGAGAAACCTCGGCGTTCTCCCATACACACTTATTTTGGAGCAAAAGACTTCGTCGTTTCATAATAAACTTACATGCTCATGCTATCACTTACGTTTGCTCTTTGGACATTAGTATTAAAACCGGAAGTGTTGATTGATGTATATCACTTCCGGTTACAATAGAGAGAATAAAATGAAAGGTGAAACTTATTCCTGTGTTACTGAATATACGTATTAAAAACTGTTTGTTAATATCTATTTCCATTTTAGTCGCTATATGATCAATACTCTAACCGGAAATTGTGGATTTTTCTAGCTCCGGTTTGATAAGATAGATGAAAGTCGAAAAAATAGTTATTCTGGTGACGTTGATCTCTGTTAAAAAAAAGAGAGAGAGAGAGAGAGAGAAAGAAAGAAAAAGTCACTTTTCGGTATCTCTTACCGCTTTTGTTCTGTAGAAAGCAATATTGAAATCGGAAGTATCATTAAATTTCAACCACTTAAGGATTTTGGTAGAGAGTTACGAGTGGTGATGGTTTCGTATATTGTCTTGAGACGCTAAATCGATTGCAGAACATTGCTTGTCACTATTTGTTACCGTTTTTTTTTTCCTATGGCAATAAACGTTGAAACCGGAAAATGTTTAATTTGAACCACTTCTGATTTGAATAGAAAGTTAACAGAGAAGATGGAACCTATTCTTGAGACGCTGAATCGATTGCAAAAAAAGAAAAATCGCTTCTTGATATATCTTACTGATGTTGCTCGTATATGTAACAACGTAGATTATATGGGTAAATCATGTAGTTTTTGGACTTAACGTAGAACCAACCCTATGAAACATCCTGCAGCAAACGTAGGCATAACTAAAACGTATGTTTTATACGTATTTTCCGTATAAGTGTTCCGAATAAGCATACTTTACAAAGAAAGAACTGTACTTTGGCGGTCAGACTCTCACATACAGAAGGACGTATGTAACATATCGTCCATTTGTTTGCAAAGTGTCGTATCTCAAGTTCTTCTCATTTTTCAGGAGAGCGATTTGAAATTTTGCACCTACCTAGGTATTTTAGTTTTCTGTTACTCTCATGTTTACCAACAAATGTTTACCAATTTTTGACACAATGTAGCCAAAAGTACATTCGTTAATACCGCATGTTCAAATTATATAATATTGTAATATTAAGCCATAAAAAGTATGTTATTTGAGATACATCACTTTGCAAAAAAATGTTTGTTTTAAGAATGAATTACGTCACTGTACATAATTCTTGGGATATAAGAATAAGGCCAAATTGAAGTTGGAAAATGTAAATTTGTCTATTTGTGTCAATTTAAGTTGTTGTATTCATCTTTGATAGACTAAGTTATAAAAATAGTAAACAAACAATTCAACCAAAAGTCTTATTTCTTTCATTAATTAACTAAACTAACTAACTCTATGGCCTATATGAAACCCGGAAGTTCAATGCCGAGTTCACAAAGGCTATCCACTGACTTCTATCCTTAGCTACCTGCATCCAGTTTCTACTTTGTATTCTAATCTCTGCGAGATCCATCTTAATATTGTCCTCCCATCTGCGCCTAGGTCTTCCTAATGGTCGTTTTCCGATTGGTCTTCCAGTCAAGACTTTGAAAGCGTTTCTACTTTCTTCCATTCTAGCTACATGACCTGCCCACCTAAGCCTCCTAGACTTGAGACCCTAACAATGTTGGGTCAGCCGTATAAATTATGAAGTTCCTCGTTATGAAGTTTCCGCCATTCCGCATTCCCGTTCCTCTTAGGTCCGAAAATTCGTCTCAGGATCTTGTTCTCAAATACTTTCAGTCTATGTTCTTCCCTCAGAGTAAGTGACCATGTTTCGCAGCCATACAAAACAACAGGCATGATTATCGTTTTGTATATTTTAAGCTTCAAATTCCTCGACAGAATTCGCGACGACAAGAGATTTTGAACCGAACAGTAACACGAATTCCCTGCTTTTAGTCGACATTTAATTTCTCCGTGAATATGATTTTCGTCTGTTAATATTGATCCTAGATATTTGAAACTATCCACTTTATCAAAAGTATTATTTAATATTTTAACGCATCCATAATTTGCTGTATTCCGGTCCCGACGCACTTCCATGTATTTAGTTTTCTCTGCATTTACTTCTAAACCCATGTTCCTGCAAGCGTTTAATAAGATTAATTAATTAAGCATGTTTATGAAATTAATAATAAAAGATGAAACGAATAAGGTTTATGACCTTCCACCAGAAAAGGAAAACAATGTGCTATGAAATTAATACTACAAATGAACACTATTAAGTGAATATGAAGCTGTATGAAAGAAAAATAAAATTCAAGACAGCGTTTAAATAATGAAATTAAAAATAAATTATGGTATCCAAACTAGAGTATAATATTATTCTTTTAAGTAAACTATAACTTAAATGAGTACAGTTAATTACACTTCCATACAATATTGAAAATTACTGAACCATATCCATAAAGTAATTGTCAAAAGTCAGTCTGAAGTTAACAAAACAACAAAAAGAAACCCGTTTTTGTTTAAAAGCATCCTAATGGTCGAGATGCAAGTAAAATTGCTGGTGCTCAGACATTTGTATGACAGGAGTAGATCCGTTGCACAGAGATGTTAAGTCTGCTTATTTGTCTTGGTCGACTTTCAGCTTTAGTAGGTTAAGCTTCCCAACCTTAAAATCTTTTACGTTCTTCTTGAGGCGCTTAAGTTAGATTTCCTTGTAGTTTAATTGTAGGTGGCTGGTTTTATGGAAAATAGTTGTCGGCAGTGACGTAACAAAGCGCGGGGTGCAAACCTGGCTTGTTCCACGGGTTCCGGATCGGGCGGGCGCAAAGCTGGGTAAATATTTACACTATAAGGCAAGGGAAGGAGTTTTAGAGAACTAAAGATCATAAAACTATACCTCAAAAGCTTAACAGGACAGCAGGAGTCACCAACCTTAGGATCATATCCGTAGACCATAACATAACTCTAAGCTATGTTTTGAGGACATTATAAAAAAAAAACTGCAACCAAAAGAGCACGCAAAGTTAAATTTTAGTTCAAACTTTCTGTGTTTACATTTAACTTACATTTCCGACACTTATACATAGCGTGGTTTGGAAGTCTAACAAAGATTACGGAAGAAGTGTACCGAGGCAAAATGATAGTAGGATAGTTCTACAAGTAATATGTGCGCGCGCCACTGTTAGGAATGTATTACAATACATACACTTAGAAGGCAAACAACAGTAGGTATATACAATGTGTTACGTAACAGTGTATAGTTTTACACATTTACTACATAAATTTTACAATATTATTAGACTTAACAAAAAAAAAAAAAAAAGATTGTTTAAAGATGAGACATACAGTATCAATCAATAGAACTTAAAGAACTGAAAAAAAATCGCATTATGGCATGAGTATAACAGCAAATGCATAGTGTTTTGAGGAAAATGGGGGAAAACGAATTTCTTTGTAAGCCTAAAAATGGATGCTGCACGAGAAGCATGCCACTGATACTGAGACATAAACTCATTAAGGTCTTTATTATGACTCTAGCAAGAGAACAATACAGTACAGTTAATGAGGTACAATCTAAAAGTATAATTAACACTTATTTTTTTTTTTTTATTCCATAGATCACAGTCAATCTGAACAAAATAAAATAAATTCTCATGTATAATTTTCTAGAAAATGAAAAGAAAAAGCAACTTTTGTGGCGGTAAAAAGCATGCTCGTTGCCAATAATAATTGTTACAGTTTTTAAATTTGCTGGAAGAAATTATTTGTGTGTTGTGTTCAGCAAATTACATTTAACAAATTGTATCATGATGAAAATTTTTATCAGGGTATACATCATTGTCAGTTTTCTTTTTAAGAGGTGACGTGCTAATCGGACATCAACTTTTAGGTTTGCAAAGAAAATATTTTTTTTTCCTCTTTTTCTAGGAAACTACGCATAAGGATTTTTTTCATTCGGATATGCTCTTTCGATTGGTAAATGTTGAATTTTTTATACAATTTTTAAGGAATTCTGCTTACCAACATTCCTTTATATATTTACTCTGGCCTTCCTGGAATTAAAAATCTAAAGAGCAACTTGATGGATCATCCAATTGATTCCAAGATATGGATAATCAAAGCTCGGTTATATTCATGTATTATGTATGAAACACTCTCCTTTGTAGTATGCAACCCCATTGTAACTAAACTTCAGTTTGGTATCATAGACCTACCATTCAGCTATTTCCAATATAACCGAACTCCCTCTCATAGTGCAAACGTAAACAGCTACTTGTTTTCACTGAATCCTACTATCATCGAATTTCCGTTCTTTTACATGATTTCTTCGTTACAGAGTACCAACTTACACTTCTTTATTATCCACAAAGTATTGCCGTTAGCGTTACTGAACTATAGTGATTTTTGGTTAAAATATGTTTTCCTATGTAAATAAACTGTAATTGGATTAGATCTTTCTTTGGGCCATCTTCCAATAATAACAATATTATATTATTATCAACACATTATTAATGGATTCAAAGTCTTCCAGTATACTGAACTTAATTTTAATTTTATGAATTATTTTTCATAAGAATTTGAGACTTCTACCCTGCCAAATACGTTTTGAAATACTCCGTATATTGTACACAGTGAAATAAACCAAAATTGAAGGACGCTTACAACAAAAGAAAGAACATATCACAGAGAGTACTTGTAGTAGACTATTTCCGAGCAGTTTTATGGCTTTCTCGTCGCTAGAACTCAGTAGTATTAATCCTGCAGACAGTGAACATGTGCCAAAGTGTTTTTTCTTTGTGAAATATACCATAAACTATAGACATATGAGCAGACACCGTTTATTGACTGAAAGCATTTTCTTCGCTGAAAGACTGTCCGATATGTAGTTCACAACTTTTATCACAAACTATGAACGCCTCATTAAGCTTAAGCTACAAACAGTCTTTTAGAAACTTCAACTTTCCATTGCCCTTTTTGTATCCCAAAAAGGCAAAGCAATAATAATAATAATAATAATAATAATAATAATAATAATAATAATAATAATAATAATAATAATAATAATAATAATAATAATAATAATAATAATACAGTTAAAATCCATCAACATAGGAGTGATGATTTTGGATGGGTATCCTGTATTGTAAATATTGCAGATACTGAGTGTATGCGCGGTGACAAGGGAGTGAAGAGTCTCACTAATGTAGTGTATAATAACCAATGCTTCTTCAAAGTTGCAGTTTAGTAACGTGATTTATTTGCGCTTTAATAAGGAAAGTCATAGATAATATTGATGCAATTTTAAATAACCATAAGTAGAGGACGATCATGTTCTTTTTATTTCTAACTTACTTGCTCATTGAATACTGCTTTAAAGGAACTTTTGATGTACTCGTATATTCCATTGCAATTTAGATTGAACTGACAGAAACAGAGGAAAAGAGTGTGTTTAGTGCAGGGATGCAAATAAGCAACATAATTTTACTAGCTCAAGAAGAAACCTACTAGCTCATATTCCACAATAGAAATCATTTACTTACCTTTGTAATAAGTAATAGTGATATTAAAAACTCGCCCGCACTGATGAACCACTGACCCCGGGCGAGTGAGCGAGTGGTTATTTGCATCACTGGTTTAGTGGCAGACCGTATACAGGGTGGGACTTAAATAAGCGCAAAGTGCGTTTAGTGGAGCTTTACATACATTCCTCATATCCAACATTTGACCTCAATCCCTCTACTCGTTTCACAATTAACATAGCATTTCCAGACGTTCTATCTTCGCACTTTGCCCTCATTTATCTATCATTCTGTATACTGTCTGCCACTAAACACCTTCTTTTCCTCTGTTTTTTTTAGGTGACGAATTCAGTGCTAGCAACCATTTTCAGCAAATTAAGTTCACCAAATCGGAATGGTCCCTTGTAAGACCACTGCTTGGATGCACGACAAATGCCAGTTAGGCTATAGAATAGCAAATTTCAAGCTTCACTCATTCGGTTAATACTTTTCTTTGTAGTAAATTCAGACATTTTCAGTGGAGGGGAGTAGTAATGGGGCGACTTGAGGAAACTTTTTGGCCCCTGGGTCCCTGCCTTAGGACCCATGGTCCCTGGCCCAGGGTCAATGACCTAGGGGTACCTAGGACCACCCCCTAAAATTTGGCAGGGGTACATAGGACCACCCCCAGGACCCATGGTCCCTGGCCTGTGTCAATGACCTAGGGTACTTAGGACCACCCCTCTAGATTTTGGCAGGGGTACATAGGACCACCACCCCTTAAATTTTGGAAATTGCCAAATCTAAAAATTGGGTGTGGTAGCCTAGGACCACAGTATGTACCTCTATCAGTATTGGGTGTCTATGTCGTTCCCTTTCATGGGTAAAAAATTGCCAAAAATTCAAATTTCGGAGGTTTTTGACCTTATTTATCCCCTTTGATGAGGTATTATTACCCTATATGGTTATATGTGCATATACAGGGATTCATTACCTTTCATAAGACATGGGTACATTTGTGCACCCCTTTAAATTTTTGGCAGGGGTGCCTTGGCCCACCCCTTCAATTTTGGAAATTGCCCAATTTAAACATTTTGGTACAATAGTATAGAACCCTAGTATGTATTACTATAAATTTGGGTGGTCCACTTTGTTCCCTTTTAGGGGTACAAAATTGCCAAATTTTTAGTACAACCACATGTTTGGTTTTTTGGCTCATTTTATTCCCTTGGATGAGGTCCTATTACCTTATATGGTTGTATACAGGTGTTTATTTCCTATTGTAAGACATAGGTACATTTGTGCACCCCGGCAGGAGTGCCTTGGCCCACCCCTTCAATTTTGGAAATTGCCCAATTTAAACATTTGGTATAATAGTATAGAACCCTAATATAGATCACTATAAATTTCGGTGGTCTATCTCGTTCCCTTTTAGGGGTACAAAATTGCCAAAATATAAACGTAAGCAATACGTTGTACCACGTGTTTGGTTTTTGACCTAATTCATTTCCTTGGATGAGATCCTATTACCTTATATGGTTATATGGCCATGTATAGGAGTCCATTCCCTATTATGAAACATAAGTACATATGTGCACCCCCGGGAATGGTACCTTGGCCCGCCCCTTAAGTTTTAGAAAATTACCAAATTTAAACATTTGGTATCATAGTACTGGACCCTAATATATATTACTACAAAATTTGGGTGGTCCACCTCGTTCCCTTTTAGGGGACATTTTGTTCCGCTTTAGGAGTGAACCTTGCAATCGTCCCGAGTTTGATTCTTGGAAATGTTGGATTTAATGTCCCCGCGAAAACGGTGAGAGATGATAGGACGAAACATGAACTTACTTGACTGAGGATTGAAGCAGGGACCTCATACAGTAGAGACAAGCACTGAGCCATCGTACACGTGTGTTGATTACTATGCAATAGTCCCGAGTTTGATTCTTGGTGCTAGTTTCAGGAAAATGTTAACGTCCCACTTGAAACGATGATGAGAAATGAGAAAACATCATAAACTTACTTGCTTGCGGATTGAAGCAGAGATCTCACACATCAGAAATAAGAGCTGAGTCACCATACTCGATTGAGAAGTTGAGTTTGTTGATTACTATGTCATGGTCCCGAGTTCGATTTTTTGTGTTAGTTTTAAGAAATGTTGAGTTTAACGTCCCCTTGAAACGATGATGAAAAATGATAGGAGGAAACATGAACTTACTTCGTTGTGGATTGAAGCGCTGAGCCGCCGTACTCCATTCAGTGCGAACAGTTTCGCGTATGAAAAGAAGACGAGCAGATTATGTTACATTACACATTTCAGTGCGAGCAGTTTATACTAGGTTTATGTTTCATATAGAAAGATAGAAGATCTGCGTTGTCATCTTTTTTACTTCGTGTGCAACTTTGACCTTGAAGAAAACCTTGTTGACTCAGTGCAAAGCATTGACGTATACACATAATCTTATTGTTTAGTTGGCTGTATTTAGAGATGAATCAGACATGTAAGGTTGCTGGTTCGAATCTAGTTGTGTTCGCTGTAACTCAGGGTCTGAGCGATACTTACCGAAATTTTTCCAGTGTTGCCAACACTATCAGAATGAATCGATTCATTTAGTCGGAGCAGTTTCGTGACGAAAACTGATTTTTGTTTGTACATAAAAATTTTTCTGAAACAGAATTTTGTTTGTACATAAAAATTTTTTTCTGAAACAGAATTTTGTTTGTACATAAAAATTTTTCTGAAACAGTTTTTGTTTTGTACACACAAAAAAAATTTCTGAAACAGAATTTTGTTTTCGTACACAAAAAATTTTTCTGAAAACATTTTTTTTCGTACACAAAAATTTTCTGAATCAGTTTTTTTTTCGTACACTAAAAATTTTCTGAAACAAAAATTTAGTTTGATTTTTTTTTTTCGCAAAACATTGATTTATTTTACCGGTAAACTGATTCAGAAAAAGAAATTGAAATCGCAGTACAGGAAAAAGAATTTGATTTTAGGATGTGAAATAAAAACACAGAATCATGTTTTTGTACATTTATTTTTAGCATGTGAAAATGAATACAGAATTTCTTTTTCTTCAAAGGAAGACGTGTCCGTGATGGGTACAAATTCTGTAAAGAGAAAATAAAACATATGAATATACATGGTAATATTTATTTTGTTTCCTGTGAAAGAAGAAAAACAGATTATTAACATCGAACTAACTGATCAAGAGAGAGTGAGGTGAGAAAAGAAACGCAAATGTGACGTACCTGAATTCCTTTTTTTCTCCACGGGTTTCTGCAAGGTGATGTCATCTGAGTTTTGTTTCCGCTGTGGCCTCGTTGAAGCATGTCCCGTGTTGCGTTGATTCTTTGCCCCGTCTTTGGGAGGTGATGTTGGTGGGATTAGGGGAAAATATGGCTGTTATTCTGTTCTGGCTTTTTTATACCCATAGGGCAATGTCTCGTATGTGTCTGGTATTAATCGGCGTTTTTTATAGTTGAAACTGTACTTCTTTTCTTCAGGTTTTGTGACAAGATGATGATCGTGGGTTCTGTAAATTTTGTGCGGCGTGCTAATGGAGATTTTTTCACTGGATTGATTTATGATCATTTGCTCCAGACTGTTAAAATTTAGCTTTTGACTTGCAGTATAATTGAGTGTGAATCCACGAATTTTGCATACATAACTGGTTGATTTCGTGTCGGGGTTGTAGATTTCCAAGGCGTACTGTTTTGGGCCACCAGACACGAATTTTTTAATGTATGCTTTTGGTCCAATTGATTCAAGTTCATTTGACATTGAACCAAGAAATACTTCTGGTTCTATTGTGGGCTGTGATGGTCGCTGCGTGAATATTACGGAATCTGTATCGAAATATAATACTCTTTCTTGCAGCAGTTCTAAATATTTGTAGAGTTCCAGACGAGCTTGACACGTTGTAAATGCTCCAAGGACAACATTAGCATTGTGATTTTGTACTGGAACATCATCTTCATACTGCCAATAAAGGTATAACATCGAATCGTTAACAGGTAAAATTTGGTTGACTTTTATATCTGGAGCAGTTAATTTCTGATACAGTTCTTTGGGGTCGTTAATGATGGTCGTTTGGCTGAAATTGTCTCTTATAGCGAGTCGTCCCCAGAAGGCATTCAAACAGAGCTTTGCAAGACTACGACGTGCTGAATTTGTCATTATATTTGCTGCATCTAAAGTTATGCCTTCCCGTTGTTGTACCACTTGAATATACTGCTGCTTTTCTTCTTCGGTGACGCAATTGGCAGGCCATCCAGAAGCTTCCAGCTTAGATTTCAAAAATGTATTAATGTATTCGCTGAATAATCCGCCAGTCTTGGTTTCTGGATCATATACGGTGATGTCGTAATCCCAAATTTCGTAAATTTCAATGACTTGATACCCAAGTTCAATGGCTTTTTGAATTTCATAGGACACCCATGTTCCTGTTAGGCTTCGTTCACTGTCCGAATGTGTACATTCAGAATCTTGATTTAATGCTGTGGCACAGGCAGCACAAAGTGGAAACAACAACTTCTTATTTGAACGAAATGGCAGCACTGGATGAAACACATTTCTGCTAGGCAAGATCTTCAACTTGACCAATCCGTTGACAGTTTGAATGTCGGGCATTTCTGGATCTCCCTGTAGATATATTCGTGGATGCCCTATTGGATACCGTCCACATTTATTCACATAAGGATACAGGGAGACGATATCCAAGAATTTTATTTCTTCGCCTTCATTTTCATTTGCGACGTGGTACAATTTAATGGCATTAACACGGCCACCATAGAAGCTGTCTCTTGGATTTAATGGTGTCTTATTAGTATAAGGATGTGTGCTTAAAGAAGAGGCCAATGCTGGATTGGATTTTAACACTTGACGAAATTCACATTCCCACATTTCATGTACTTTATATCCCATGGATCGTAATAACTTCATTTTACGCTGTGTTCTCTCGTAGCGATAGTTCATTGTTTCTTCGGAGTTCTCATAAATGGGTTGATCACGGCCTGTAGGGACACATAGAGGACAGCCGTGGAATCTGCACCCTTCAAATTCATACACGTGTTTCTCTTTAGTGTCAGGATCTTTGTAGTAACCGTCCAGATGAAAACCAGCAACATAAACTTCTTTTCCTCTCGCAGCATGTTGAATTGAATGACCCTCTTTTTCCTCCATGTAGGCAAGCCACTGCAAAGCAATCCGTGACTGATTGTTTCTGTGACGATATCCTCGTGCAGGAAGAATGCTAATAGTATTAGGTTTTAAGAAATTTCGTCGAAATACTAAATTGCACGCACTCGCCAAAGTGATAGCCTCCAGGAAAGGATTGACGTGAGTTTCTTGTTCAAAAGTGGTCATGAAAGATATACAAGCCATTCGAAGTACGTTGACGTCCTGGACACAATAGTTTACCAATTCTTCTTGGAAAATAAACGTATCGTTCTGGTGTTCGTTGTACCATGTCATGAATTTCTCTCGTTCATCCACTTTCATTTCATCTGCACCATAATAATGGATGTCCGGTAATTTTCCCACATACGTTTGATTTGCAGCAGTATTAAAAAAGTGTGGAAAATATCCTTTGGTCGCTGGTAAATGAAATGCCTTGGATAATTTACTTAAAGCCATTGGCATGAAATTTAAGGAGTCAATAAACGATAAGTGATTCACTTTCATGCTTAAAATTTTTGCTCCGTTCAAGATCAAAGTAGGTTTCAATTCATGTTCTTCCACTAAAGATTTAAGAATAAAATGACCATCATATCCCTTACAGTTATGTGCCAAAGATACAATAAGTTTGATGTTGGGTCGTGGTTGACGTAAATACGCAAGAAAGGCATTGATCGGATCATCTTGAAAAATATGTTCTCGCTGTCCACAAACTTCACACGGATGATGTATATCCTCATCTTGAACACAGTTGTAACATACTTGTTGGGCCACCAGTAAATTGGGCTTATGAATGAACGTGTCTTCATCGAAGAAAGTATCCTGTGTGGCTTCGATATCATAGAAGACAATCATAGCTTTCTTGGCATGTAACACTGATGGAACTCCAGGTTTTAATTGAGTCGTATCAGGCTTCATGTAGCATTGGTGGGTAGACGTAACGTGTTTATGGCACACATTACAAAAATAATCAGTACAATCATGTTTTCTTTCCCCTGTATGGACAAACGAATAAATGCGTAGACATTTGGCACACTGTTTCACCATCTTGCATATTGGTTGGCCCTTATGGTATGGTAGAGTCAGATGATTTGTATAGCATGTTTCACCATAAAATTCACGATTGCATTCTGGGCACTGCTTCTCCGTATTGGTCTTACTGCATGGCGGTTTCTGCAAACATTTTTCACACATGGCCGAACAGTTCTTGACGTGTCTATTTCTGTTATTATATTTTTTGTGGCATGCAGCACAATAGTAGTTGGTAGAAAAAACAGACGTTAATGACGTGATGATGTCATAATGAGAATTGATGCACATTAAATTGATTGGAATCTTGTCTTCGCCACCAGGCCCTTCATACAGAATATCTTCTCCGGAAAAACTGGTGTATACGGTAAGTTTATAATCGGTTAAGTAGCGTTGCAATTGTCGTAATTCTTCCACAGATCCCCCATGATCTAAATTCACTGATGATCTCGACAAAAGTTCATGTACGTCAGGGAGAACAACACACTTGCTCTGTTTGCGATATTGATCGTAAACTCTTTTATTTGTATCCTTATATTTCTTTAGGCCAATAGCAATCACAATTGCATACGCTAAACATTTCTTGTCGGTGTTTTTTACACGTAAAATGCCTTTCTTGCACTTTAATAATTCGTCGTTTGATAAAAGACCTCGACGCACCAATCCAAATCCACGGGGCACATCCACATGATGAAAATGGACAATGAACGGTTCGTTCATGAGAAAACTATCGTTACTTTGAAGGATGCGATCAAAGGAAGCCCATAAAGTCTCCAGTGTCAAATTACTTGCATGCCGGAAAGATAAATAAAATGGCTTGTTCTTCTCATCGTGGGATAAAATCGATAATCCAACCATCGATGATTCGTCGACGTTTTCCAATAAGTAATCCAACATCTGTTGAAAGGAGGCCTGAACCCACTCCACAATATCGGTGCCACTGGTCGGAGCATTAATTTGAATTTCCAGCATTCGTCCTTCAAGATTAAAACGCCGATAATGTCTATTGATTTCTCGCAAGACAGTAAAGCCAGAAGTAGCCATATTCAAATAGGGAAAATGGTAAGGTAAGCAAAAAAAGGAATAGGCAAAGAAAAACAAATATCTAAAACGAAAAGAGAAAAAAAAGCACGAATTAAAATTGAATTCAGAGATCACTACATTATCAAAATGACTACACGATCAATCCTAAAAGAATGATCATATCTCAAATAGTTCTACTACTGAAACGTTTTATTGTCGTCATACTGGAAATCAAACCCGGACCAACATCAACATGTAAATGACCTAAGTTTCTGTAGTGATAAAAAGAATGAATGAAATTGTTTTTCTAACTGTGCTGAAAGAATCATTGTAGTAGTAAGCATTTTTCCTCTGACACTGAACTTTAAAACGTATGACGAACATGAAACGAAAACAAAATCTCATGCGCTTGCTTTTCTCGAGCTAAGACAAGAAAGACTCGAATTCGTTTCTCGGCGGGAGATCAGATCCCACATTAAACTGCAAGTCCACGTCTCACGTTGTAGGGGAACAAAATCGTGCGTAGTTTCTTTGCTTACTTTCAGAAACTGAGCTAAGTGGTTAGCGTTACGTTCCTCTGGCACGGGTTCAACACCCAGTATGCGCTCAAATTCAACATTAAGCTGTATTCCTAGCACCCCACTACTGAAGGGACGCTAAACCAAAATCAACAATTTTCTCGTGCTTACTTCTAATGTGTGGGATTCCCGGTCAAGTAAGTGAGGATTATTCTTCCATTTGCTAAATATTTCGTGCTAAATAAAACAGTGATAACAATGTTATCCTCATGCAAAAGCACTCCATTGATGTTAAGAAAACGCAGTCGATACTTACCTCAAATTCAAGGAACGGAGTAAAGTCACGCTGTCACAAGAGGTACACCTACGTTCATTCACGATCTTCGTGGAAGTAGGACTTCAAAAATGAAATTAAGAAATTTATTTAGATCTAAAACGGTTCAACTATAAAGTGACAACACTATCAGCCAATCAGAAACGAGGAAAATGAATCAATGACATCACGGAGAACCAATGAAAACACAGCTTTCATCATGAGCCGAAACGTGATGTAAGAAGCAATCTGATTGGTTGTGACATTATTCACGTTTTTTCTCCTTACACATCAATCGTTACGACATCTAGTATCGCAATTTTGATAATGACATCATACCGTTGACTCGTTAGTTTCTTACGACATTCAAATTAACACATCTAAAATGTGATTCATTTTTCCTTAAACTTGATTGAAAAAATGTAACACTCATCGATATGTTACGAAACTGTCTTTGACATAAATGTAAAGTTGAGCTTTAAAAGTCCGTCAGCTGAGAAAAAATGCTGATGTAGTATAAGCAGATTCTGCAATTTCACAATAACAAACTTCTATGCTTAACAACAAGCAGAAATGTGTAGTAATGTAACATAATCTGTTCATGTTCTTTTCATACGCAAAACTGCTCGCACTGAATGGAGTACGGTGGCTCAGCGTTTTTTTTTTTTCTGATGTGTGAGTTCTCTGCTTCAATCCGCAAGCAAGTAAGTTTATGATGTTTTCTCATGTCTCATCATCGTTTCAAGTGGGACGTTAACATTTTCCTGAAACTAGCACCAAGAATCAAACTCGGGACTATTGCATAGTAATCAACACACGTGTACGATGGCTCAGTGCTTGTCTCTACTGTATGAGGTCCCTGCTTCAATCCTCAGTCAAGTAAGTTCATGTTTCGTCCTATCATCTCTCACCGTTTTCGCGGGGACATTAAATTCAACATTTCCAAGAATCAAACTCGGGACGATTGCAAGGTTCACTCCTAAAGCGGAACAAAATGTCCCCTAAAAGGGAACGAGGTGGACCACCCAAATTTTGTAGTAATATATATTAGGGTCCAGTACTATGATACCAAATGTTTAAATTTGGCAATTTTCTAAAACTTAAGGGGCGGGCCAAGGTACCATTCCCGGGGGTGCGCATATGTACTTATGTTTCATAATAGGAAATGGACTCCTATACATGGCCATATAACCATATAAGGTAATAGGATCTCATCCAAGGAAATGAATTAGGTCAAAAACCAAACACGTGGTACAACGTATTGCTTACGTTTATATTTTGGCAATTTTGTACCCCTAAAAGGGAACGAGATAGACCACCGAAATTTATAGTGATCTATATTAGGGTTCTATACTATTATACCAAATGTTTAAATTGGGCAATTTCCAAAATTGAAGGGGTGGGCCAAGGCACTCCTGCCGGGGTGCACAAATGTACCTATGTCTTACAATAGGAAATAAACACCTGTATACAACCATATAAGGTAATAGGACCTCATCCAAGGGAATAAAATGAGCCAAAAAACCAAACATGTGGTTGTACTAAAAATTTGGCAATTTTGTACCCCTAAAAGGGAACAAAGTGGACCACCCAAATTTATAGTAATACATACTAGGGTTCTATACTATTGTACCAAAATGTTTAAATTGGGCAATTTCCAAAATTGAAGGGGTGGGCCAAGGCACCCCTGCCAAAAATTTAAAGGGGTGCACAAATGTACCCATGTCTTATGAAAGGTAATGAATCCCTGTATATGCACATATAACCATATAGGGTAATAATACCTCATCAAAGGGGATAAATAAGGTCAAAAACCTCCGAAATTTGAATTTTTGGCAATTTTTTACCCATGAAAGGGAACGACATAGACACCCAATACTGATAGAGGTACATACTGTGGTCCTAGGCTACCACACCCAATTTTTAGATTTGGCAATTTCCAAAATTTAAGGGGGGGTGGTCCTATGTACCCCTGCCAAAATCTAGAGGGGTGGTCCTAAGTACCCTAGGTCATTGACACAGGCCAGGGACCATGGGTCCTGGGGGTGGTCCTATGTACCCCTGCCAAATTTTAGGGGGTGGTCCTAGGTACCCCTAGGTCATTGACCCTGGGCCAGGGACCATGGGTCCTAAGGCAGGGACCCAGGGGCCAAAAAGTTTCCTCAAGTCGCCCCATTACTACTAGGGGATATTAATCCTTCGAAAGGAAGGGATAATTTTCCTGTAAGTACTCTAAAATTTTTGTCCTTCGATATTTTATTCTTTTCGCGGGCTGGTTCTGAATTTGTCTATATAAATATTCTCTAGGATCAACGATACTAGGTACCGTAACGAACAAAAATGGAACACATATCTCACATGTCCTTTCGTTAATAATTTTGGAACAAGTTGAGTCGACCAATTCTAACTCAGTTTTCCTTGTTATATAGAGAATCTGATTCTTTCTTTAGTGAAGTCAAGTCGTTCGGAACTTATAAATAAATATGTATCCATTTTTTTGGCTGAAAGTACAATTAAAATGTTCCTAAGATAACTTCTGAACTTTTGGAAATTTTTGTCTTATCTTAAGCGTTTCCTCCCACTTTCTTCATTCTACCATTTCATTCATTACTCATCATCACCGTCTCCTTTAGCCTAACCGGCATAACCGTGGGACGTAAAACTCAAAGATTTCATTTTAAATTGAGTTTACACAAAAGACATAGACAGTGGAGTCGTTTTCAGTTTTCACTCAAATTATTCTAAAATATTAAGAGGTTTAATTATAATTATTATTATTTTTTCTTTCTCTTTTTTTGGTCAATGTTGCTAAACATATCATCATCATCATCATCATAGCTATTCTGCCATTATTGGCAGGTTACTTGCCGCAACTGAGAAGCTTCGACGTACGGTGGTACTCAGCTAGTCTTCATCTTGACGTAGCAATTTTCTGTTTTAATACCTTCCATCAACTGCAGTTTCCTTTGCTCCCTCCCTCTCTTTCCTTTCACAATACCCTCTAGCACGTCCCTCATAATACAGTTCCTCCTCAGCCAATATCACAACCAGTTCCTCTTCCTCCTCTTAACAATATCTAAAATTCTTCTTTTTTCCCCTACTGCTAATATTTCTAACATCTTAATAATTTTCCGTTCAAGACAGCTTATTCTCTCCTTTTTCTCCATACCCATGTTTCGAAAGCCTGCAATTTTTTCATTGCTTTTGCGTAATGTCAAGGTTTCTGTCCCATAGAGTACATATTGGAATAAGTAAATCTCAATGTTTAATTGGAAGTTTGTTTAAAACAAGGATTAGCTAATTGTGGTTGAAAAGAAAAATCTGGTGCCTGTAGAGTGTAAAAAATAATCTTGCAATTCATGGTACTTCAATAATCTTGTCCGTCTTGATTTTCTTTCATGCGTCTCAGGCGTAGCCTCCCCAGTTTGGGAACCACTGGAGTGTTGGATCTGTAAAAAAAATATAAATAGATTATGAAATGTTGTGATTTACCTTATAAGTAGTGAAGCGTGAGCATTCATTAAAAAAATAAAGGTCATCACCTATATTGTACACTATCATCATACTTACACGAAGGTAAAATTATATTACATTTAGAAACATACATTGTATTTCCGTTACTACTGGCGCATTGTAGAGTTTATTATCCCTTATATCCAGAGTAAAACTTACCTATGAAAAGCATAAGATTTCTTAAATGCAAGACCTGCAAGACTCTTGCAAGCAAGACCAAGACCAAGACCAAGACTGAGTGTGCAAGACCAAGACCAAGGGTTCAGTGCAAGACCAAGACCAAGACCAAGACTACCTCTGTCTTGGTCTTGGTCTTGCATTTACTCATCACTAGTGTCCCATCATTTCTTCAGGAATGTATTTAGTATATAATAATAATAATACTAATAATATTTTTTATTATTATTATTATTATTATTATTATTATTATTATTATTATTATTATTATTATTATTATTATTATTATTATTATTATTATTAGAATGTATTTTGAGCAAATATTAACTATTTCATTGCCATCTTCATTAACGAATTTTAGGAATCGAAAGTGTTTTACCATTTACAAATGTTTTATTATTATTATTATTTTCTTAAAATAAATCACCCAAAATTCATTGCAATGTATTTTGTAATGAATTCTGTCTTTTCTAATAACAATAGAATACGATTAGATAATAATAATAGCATGTAAAATTTTAGTCAAATAGTTTATTTCAAAGCCGAATAAGAAATGCTGTTCCCTACGTCCAAATCGTGAAACTTGCGCCTTAACAATGGGTACTGTTTTTCTGCTAAACACTCGGAGCGGCGCCCTCTGAACACTCACGTAGTAAGGAGAAATGTAATTCCCAGCAATTAATAACTGGTAGACAAACGAAGCCGCTATATGGCGCACACAATATATTGAGACTTTTCTCGAACATTCCTGAAAATACAAGAGCTAGCTCTAGTAAAAAGTTTGTTTGAAGCAGTATAAAATGCGGTTCCCTTAGCTCTTCACTAGTGATTCAAAAGAAGAAGTAAAGTAAATTTTTGTAAGAAGAGCGTATGTCTCCTGTGCTTGTGCATTACCTGCCTATAAAATGAAGCGAATAGATAGTTTCCTTAAACCAGTGTCGAAGAAAATAGCTACAGATGAAAGTGAAGACAGTAGAAAAGAAAGAGGAACATAGGCTGTTGTGGGTGATAAAGTCGTTTGTAGTGATTCAACGGTAAAATCTGTGTCTATGGCTGAAGCCGAAGTTGTAATAGAGAAAACTGTACCTGACAAACTCTGAAGTGTACGCAAAGACAAGTAAAAGTACAGAAGCTGTTGTGAGTGTTAATTTCCCAGACATCAGCGAAGTTTCGGACTATGTCTTTAATTCTAATCCAACAAATCCCCCACTGACAGATCAACAAAGAAACACTGTGTTGACTAATGTGTTTGTACCTGACACATCTTTGATTTTCCCGACTCGCTGTTATGGAAAAAGGAAATTGCGTTTTCAGAGACTGGATGACAAAATGGGTATGGCTAGTATTTTCTCCTGTGAAATGTGGAGCCTACTGTAAATAGTGTTATATTCTTGTCAGAATATGCAGGAAAAGGCCTGCATCAGAAAGTTGGAATTTTGATATCAAAACCTTTCGACAATTGGAAAGACGCAACTGAAAGATTTAGAGAACAATCTACGTCGAAATTCCATCAGTTTTCAACATTGGCAGCAGAAAATTTTCTAAAGATCATGACATCAAAAATGGAGGATGTTGCTACGCAACTGAGTGAACAAAGAAGAAAGGAAAAAGAACAAAACAGAGCGGCTTTGAAAGCTTTAGTGGAAACTGTCATTTTCTGTGGAGAACAAGAGTTGATTTTATGAGGTGACAAAGACAGTGGTAACTTATCTCTAGAAAAACCGCTTCATAAGGATGGGAAATTTTGGGCATTGTTGCGATTTAGAGCAGCTTATGATGAATCTTTGCGAAAACATGTAATAAACAGTCCCAAGAATGCAACTTACTTAAGTCCTGAAATTAGATAATAGAAGTTTGTGGAAAGCTCATACAACAAGAAATAGTGAATCGAGTAAATCAAAACAAATATTTCGCCATTTTAGGAGATGAAACATTGGACGTGAGCGGAAAAGAACAATTTTCGTTGTGTGTTCGTTACACTTATGAAAGCACATTGAGAGAGGATTTCTTGAGTTTTTTTGAACTATATGATTTGTGCCGAAGCCATCAGTGAGACAATTTTGAATAAGTGCAAATATCTGGGATTAAATCTGGACTATCTTGTTGGACAGAGATATGATGGAGAAGCCAACATGGGAGGAAAATTAGTAGTGTGCAAGCTAGAATAAAAGCGAAGTTTTCAAAAGCTATCTACGTCCACTTGCTTCTCACCGACTGAATTTGGTGCTTTCTCATTCTTTATCAGTTCCTGACGTAAGAAACACCATCGGTGTTGTGAAAGAAGTGTGCAATCTCTTTATCAACAATGCTTTAGCGAAGGAAAAACTGAAAGTAAACATAGAAAAACTTACACCAGAGAGCAAGAGAAAACGACTCGTCAGTATGTGTGAGACAAGATTCATACAACGTCACGACTCATTGAATGTATTCTGTGAGCTGTTTGAACCAATAGTTGTGCCCTTGAGAGATTTATCTATGACCCACCGAACTGTGGCACAAGCTGCGTCGACACTTTTGGCTGCCATAGAGAAAGGTTATTTTTTGGTGTCATTGAAAACGTGTGAGCTGATTTTTAGTTTTACTCTATTATTGTAGGCCTATCTTCAAAATCCGAACCATGATTTGGCATCCTGTTCAATATGCTGAACAAGTAACAAAGAAGCTGGAAAAAGTGCGAGAAAATGCTGACTCATAGTTCAGTGATATTTTCAAATCTTGTTCCAAATTAGCAAATGAAATATTCGGAAGTAAAATCCAGGCCCCTCTCGGGTGATTGACGAATAAATGAGAAGGTCAAATCCACCAAGCTATTCTCCAGAAGAGTATTTTAGAAGATCAATAATTTTACCATGTTTGGATGATTTAATCTCTAGACTCAAAGAAAGATTTTCTGATAATAAAGATATATTATCTTCTCTAGAGATTCTGCTTCCAAAAAATGCTAATGAAAGAAAGCTGCAAGACCTTTCAAATATTGAATTCTATTGGGTAACTTTTGTTTCTGAACCTGTCATTAAAGCAGAGTACAGCCTATGGTGTGAAAAATGGCGAGCAGAACCAAACAAACCCTCTCGATATAATGGACGTATTGGATGCATGTGATCCAGCCTTCTTTCCGTCAATCAGCAAGCTACTCCGAATTTTCGCTTGCTTTTTCGTTTCAACAGCACCAGTAGAAAGATTCTTTCCTTCATTGAAAAGAATCAAATCATATCTCCGAAACAAGATGGATGGTGAACGGCTTACAGGACTTGCATTGTTATCCATTCATTCCCAGTTATCGCCTGATGTTGCAAAGGTGATTGATGTGATGGCTAGCAGTGGAAAGAAGAAAATACTTTTTTAACTTTACTACTATTGTAATTTTTGAGTAATACTAAATATCATGGGGTTACCTGAGACTTCAAGTACATTTAAATACTTTTTTTTTTTTTTACATTTTTACAGTATTATATTCATGTAGTAAATACAATATCTCACACATATTAGATTCTAATTGGTAAATGTGTGATTTATATGTAGAAAATACACTCTTTTTTAATGCAGAATAAAGCTCTTTCTGCAGTTAATTCATGAATTCATTCTTTATATATATATATATATATATATATATATATATATATATATATATATATATATATATATATATATATATATATATTCTTTTTAACTTGGTTGCCCTTCCCCCCGAAAAAAAATTCTGGCTACGTGCTTGGCCGTGACTCAATAGTTGATTATCTGCGAGTCTGAAGTTATAAATTTCTATTACAAGCCGTTATACAGGTAAATGAATAGAGTAGCTACGTCATTTGCAGTAACTATTGCAATTAAATGTAAATTATTGTACTCCCAGATAAAGTATTAGCTTCCAGGCCCTCTCCATTGGTCTACCGAGTAACGTATAAACCTTTGGTGCCTGAGGTTCCGGGTTCGGTTCCTGGTAGGAGAACACAAATTTAATTTCCTTTTCATTTACGCTCATTAATTAGCCTTAAGAACATAAACGCGGAACCTTAAACTAAATCATTTAATTTAATTTTTCATTTTATCGTCTCAATCATCAATTGTTGCGATCGTGCTATATACGAAAATTTGTTATCATATGTATACAAGGGGTTTGTCGCAGTTGGCCTGAATTTGAATATGGTGTTTCTTTGCTTGTTCAAAGGGGTCTAGGTCAAGACTCCCACAATCAAAAAATGTCAAAACGTCCATACAATCGGTCATAATTCCCACACAAATGGACAAATCTCCCAAATGCACGAACGGTCAAAATTCCCACAGCCAAAACTCTCACAATCAAGAAATGTCAAAACGCCCACAGAATCGGTTATAACTTCCACACAAACGGACAAATCTCCCAAATGCACGAACGGTCAAAACTCTCACAATCAAGAAATGTCAAAACGCCCACAGAATCGGTCATATCTCCCACACAAATGGACAAAACACCCACACATAGCAACGGTCACAATCCCCCACATAAACGGACAAAACTCCCACACGCAGAAATTGTCACAACCACCACACAAATGGACAAAATTCCAACACAATCGGACAAATCTCCCACACTTTGAACTGATCCTGGTTGCACGTCTTGTAACTTTCACACGCTGAAAATAATAAAAAGAAGTACAAGGGAGTTTTGACCGTTCGTGCATTTGGAAGATTTGTCCATTTGTGTGAGAATTAAGACCGATTGTGTGGGCGTTTTGACATTTCGTGAGTGTGGGAGTTTTGGCTGTGGAAGTTTTGTCCATTTTGTTAATGAAACTAACATAATAGAAGCTCGGCATAAATTTTGAACTCTCTTTCCTTATACATTTTAAGGAAAGTAACATAAGACCTCTGCTCGAGGACAATGCTAATTATATTCAACAATTAATTTCTAACGGTTCATAGTTTCCCATAATTATGAGACAGATTTCCCATATTTCCCATATTTCTGATTTCAATATGAATAAATCAATTGTAGAAATGTTCCCTTCTCTTCCTTGAAAGTGAAATTTTATAAAATGCGAGGATATATGTCCACTTATTTTTAATGAGAAATATGTGAACCGAGTTTCATATTCCTAGTCCGAGGAAGTCTGAGGTTCTCTATTTTTAACATAAATACTCGTAGCCTCTTCCTCCTGTTAGTATGCTTGTCTTAATGCATAAAACCCCGGTGGAGGACAATGCTCAAAAATAGTAAAAAAAATTGATGCAGTGGAAACACACAGATTCAACACCACCTCAAAAAAATCATCAAGTAGGACCCAATTAGAAGGCGCTGTACACTATCTTCTGCGATTCCCAGGGAGAGATAATGTCCCACCCCATATCGAAAGGTCATACGATTATGGGCAAGCACTTCGTACATTTTCAGATATATAAAGGTAACCAAGAAAGTTCTTTCGCTTTTTGTGGAGGTCTGTGTTCAATTGGCCTCACACCGTGGGTTGAATGGAGATAAGGCGAAGGTCAGTTGTTGCTCTAGGTATATCCAACATACTACCTAGTTGTAGCAATTCAGTTACACCATGAACGTGCGTAAGGATATAGTGAACATGGGACCTTCACAGAGCGTCATAAGGACGTGAATGCTGTACGAGCTCAAACTGGAGTCAAACGCCGCTTCAGCGGGGCGGAAGATAACAGGCCTTTGGTAAGGGTGTCGTGACTACGCGGACAGTTCAGTGGTGGTTTAACAAGTTTAAGGACGGTGATAAAATACTCGAAGATGCACCACGTGCCGGAAGAGAAACACATGTACAAAATGAAAATCTTCAGGCACCAATTGAGGCGAACAGTGAACAGATATTTGAGGAACTGAGACTACAATTCAGTGTGAGTAGAGTGATCATTCGGCAGCACCTTCATCAACTTGGGAAGCACTAAAAGTTGGATCGATAGGTCCCACATGATTTGACTCCCGGCCAGAAGGATACGTGAGCAGATATCTGTGTTTCTTTTGCTTTCTCGTCTAAGGAAGGAGCCATTTCTGGACAAGATGTTGACATGTGATGGATGAGAAATGGGTCCTGTACGAAGCTCCACTGCGCCGTCATCATTGGTTAGCATCCCATGAACCGGTTACAAAACAGCCGAAACCAACACTGCACCAGAAGAAGGTCGTCCTGTTTGTTTGGTGAACTGCTCGCGGCATTGTGCATCGGGAACTGCTACCAAGTGGTCAGAGCATCAATGCAACTGTGTACTGTCGGTATTTGAGCTCTGTTCAAGAAAAACTCAAAACTCTGGAGCCAGTACTTCTAAATCGCAAAGGGTTACTCCTGTTACAGTTCAACGCTAAGCGCCACGTGGCTAGGATGACCCGGGACACCATTCTGTGCCTTGGATGGAAAACACTATTGCACCTCTTTGTGAACCCATTTTGCCAGTAAATCATCCCTCAAAAGTGTTATTTTCTAATACGTGAAACATATCCCCAAAGATGACTATGCCAGATGCTACACAAAATGGACAGAATTATTTCAATTGTGCATCAATAAGGAATAAGAGTTTGTTGAGAAATACACACAGGTTAGTTTCCTATATTTCCTTATTCTTTGAAATTAGAACGAAACAGCGCGTACTTTTGCTGTTCACTTCGTACAGAAGGGAAAAATATGTGCACGAAGTTAAACAACGAGTTACGAAGGAAAATACCCAGAGGAAGTGAAGTTTCACAAAATAGTGTGTGAGGACATAGAAGAATTAAAAAGAGTTGGAAAATACTGCATGAGAAAACGTACAAGAATGTTAAATCTGTGGAACTTCGGGAGGGGAGACATTACGATGTTAATATAAAATAAAAACTGGAAGTAAGCGAGAGGAGCGAAATAGTAGGAAAATGGAAAGAGTACGTGGAGGACTTACATGAAAGTAGGATAAATCACGTGGCCTAGATGTTGCCAGGGGCGGATCCAGAACCGACTAATGGGAGGGGCGGTTAGTTGTCATACTCTACTTAAGAGCTGCTTTTAAGAGCTTCAAACTCTGGGATGGGTTTTATTTATATATATAAAATAAGAAAGTTTCCTCTTCTGGGGGAGGGCGATCGCCCCGATCGCTCCTCACTGGATCCGCCACTGGATGTTGAAGCAGAAAATGAAGTACGCAAAGATGATAAAGGGTTTAATATTCCTTGGGATGCGTTTGAAACAGCAATATTCGAGATTATGAATGAAAAGGAAACCGGAATAGGTATATACTAATCGAATTCATTAACCCCTTCAGTGTGGGTGGCGAGTTAACTCGTGTCTTCAAAACGTACCTGCTGTGCGGATGGCGTATATATACGCTTTCATTTTGCTTTGACTATTTTGTATTGCGTATGGCGAATATACTTGCCCATGGTATGAGTAATGTTATTCCCGACAATATTTAGCGAGTTTTCGCTCACCTAGGAACCCCAAGAGACCACACAGAAAAATTGGGCTTGATCTGTTGAGGCATTCCCAAATTTTGTGTAACCTAACCATATGATGATGATGATGATAACCATAAATACGACAATGACAAGTTATAGTAGCTAATTAGAAGCAACAAAGATCATAATGCCGAAAATTTCATTGTGATTGCTTGAGAGGTTCAAGTTATTAAAAGGTAACAAATTCCAAAGTTCTGAAAAAAAAACTACACTTTTTACAGCAGTTTGCATCTGAAAATTACGCACTGAAGGGGTTAAAAATATGAAAGACAAAGGCAAGAAAGAATTGTTCTTATTTTGCGATGAAATATATGAAACAGGAGAGTGGCCAAAAGATTTCCTGGAGACTATCGTGATATCGTTGAACCAGAGAGATGTGAGAACTACAGAACTATTAGTTTCATATCGCATGCAGTAAAAATTATGGATCGAACGGTAGGTTGTATGGAAGAACAAATAAAGAAAGATTTCGGGTTTAGAGGAGGTAAGAGAACAAGAGGTGCAATTGGCTTATTAAGAGTAATCGGTGAAAGGCGTATAGAAAGAGGGAAAAACGTTTCTGTTGTGTATATATAGATCTAGAAAATGGTTTCAACCGGGTGAACTGTGATTGTTTATGGGAGTTCTAAAGAAGGTTGGAATGGAATGGAAAGATCGAAGACTCATAAGAAACTTGTCTATGAACTAAAAGTAAGTATTAGAATAGAGGAGGAAATAAAACGGGGCAGTTTACTTAGAAGGAGAGTTCGACAGGCACATATGATGTTTCTTGCTACAGTTATTTAATATATATCTAAAAAAAATATATATATATAGTGAAGAAAAGCATACACGAAGACAGTAATTCTGTATGGGGTAGAATGATTAGATGTATACGATTTGCAGATTGCATGGCTTGTTGCGAAATCTGAGAAAAATCAATAAGATGTTAGAAAACTTGAGAAAGGGCTGTCAAGAATATGGGATAAAAATGAATGAAATAAATGTAAAAAAGACAAAAGCCATAGTGATTGGAAAGAAGCAGTCGCTGTCAAATATAATAGTAGGATAGGAGACAATAAAGCCGGTCACTAGTTTTTTAACATCTGGGTAGCGATCTTTGGTCTAGAAATGCTGTATTGACAGCAAGAGAAGCCATCACCACAAAGATATGCGTGCTACAAGCCTGCTGGTAGGCCCTGGTCCTTCTGTTGCGCAAGGAGTTTAGCTTCGGTTTCTATACGTTATCAAATGCAGAAAGTAATGATACAAAATCTGTACATAAAAAAATAATCTACTTTGTTTTTGAAAATACTTGAAATGATTATTCAGAAAAGTAGTCTTGTTTTAATAAACTACTATTTGTAGGATACTTTCAAACATTCTGCAAAGGTGATATTTCTCCCGAAACAGTTTATATTCTTTTGATTTGTCCGAAACAATTCGACCATAATTAAACGCAATACCATTTTCTGAAATATAAGCATATGCAAAATTAGATTCCGATCAGAAAATAATTCATATACAAGACGGGCAGCATCAGTCTGGTGATACAAATATATAGTTTTGTTCAAACGATGCTGCCTACCCACCTGTTTTTAAAAAGAGGTAGCGTAACAACGGAACCTAGATCTATTAAGTATTTGGTTACAAAAATACACTCAATAGAATTAAAAAAGATGGTTCATGTTTGTTTCGCTTACAAATAAGATAGGAGTACAAATCTTTCTAAGAAAAAATTGGGTAATAAGAATTTTTTAAAACAAGATTGTACCCTCGTCTGTAGAAAGAATTGCGTTAAACAGACACATATTTAAGAAATACATGAAAACTATGTATAAATATGAGTAGAGTGATCAAAACTAAAACTGCATTCCCAACGTTTGTTGAGCATACATCAGTTACAACATCACATAGAAGACCGCTCTAGTTTGAGTTCCGGTTTCAACATTCTCTAATTGGATTTTCGAGAAAACTTGTTACTAGAATCCAACTCCAGTTAATTTTAGCAATTCGGGATTAACAATTTTTACATCTTGTGTGCTAGTTTGCAGTCGGGATTAACGATATTTATCACGTCTTTCTCAATCGGGGCTACATCTGAACAACACAATATTGTTGTGATGAAGTTAGGGAAGTGAATGACCATTGGCTCCCCGAGCATCTAGTATTGGTCAATGGATATAGTTTCAATGCTATTGAATAATAAAGGTAGTTCACGCCCACTTGGAGGTCCAAGAGTCCTTAGTGCAGAATATCGAGATTCCATGGGATGTCCCCTATCGTCTCCTGACGTCCTATGAACATCCTACAGATATCCAGGTGTTCTATTATGGCCCGGAAACGACTTCCTCTGGGATTCCTGTGAAATATTTCTGGCCTCTTTAAGGGATTACAAAAGGACGACTTTTGAACATTTTTCTGACAGGTACATCCCAGTGACATTCACCTGAAACACGTGGGATATTTTCATTATTCTTAAAGTTTCTGCACCTTTGAACAAGTGTTTTGTGAGAGAATAGCACGAAGAGTACCCAGATTAAGCAAATTAGAGTATCATGGGGTTCAATTGCTCCCTCCCTGAGTTTAGTCATACGAGTAATATGTAAAACCACCTAAGAAAGAAACTTGAAATTTTGATTTTATTGTTTTTATCTATATGAGACGTGGACCTACAGCTTAACATGAATCGGAACAATATGACCTCCCGCTGGGAATCCAACCCGGGTCTCCCACGGCAAAGGCGCGCACGCTAACCACTTAGCCACGAGGGAGCTCACTCGAAATTTCGACAGTACATAGAATTTGTGACATAAGGTATCAGTAAGGAAGCATTTTTGAAAATTTGATGAGAAACGGGCGGAAACAGGGTTGGCAGTTATTGTATTAAAATGTCCATATCTGAAGGTTAGAGGCACGAATTTTGATATATAAACATCTTATTTAAAAAGATTTTTAAAAACTTAATCATGCTTTGGTTATTTCACATAGAAGGAAAAAAAAAAGGTAGTGAGAAGATAAAAGGGATGAAGATGACAATTATTATAGTAAGAGTCCTAACTCGGAATGTATGAATTCTGAAAGTTGGAGACGTAAATTTGGTATTTGGACTTTTCATTTAAAATGATACTTACTTCCCATACAAGACACTTATATATATAACCTAGAGGGGAAAAAAATGAGGTGGGCAGGAAAAAAGTTATGGGATTATACTCATCATCATCATAGGTATTCTGCCTTTATTGGCAGGTCACTTGCCGCAGCTGAGAAGCTTCCATGCTCCACGGTCCTCCGCTAACCTTTTCGTCTTCGCGTATGATCTTTCTGTTTTAATATCATCCATTAATTGTAGTCTCCTTCGCCCCCTCCCTCTCTTTCCCGCCACCATACCCTCTAGGACGTCCCTAATGATACAATCTCTTCTTAGGCAATGTCCCAACCAGTTTATCTTCCTCTTCCTAATAATATCTAAAAGTGTTCTTTTCTCACTCACCATTTCTAACACTCTCTCATTCGTTTTCCGCTCGACCCAACTAATTCTTTCCATTCTTCTCCACACCCACACTTCGAAAGCTTCCAGTCGTTTCTGATCCTTTTTCATTAATGTCCAAGTTGCTGATTTACAACACAATACTCCACACGAAGCATTTTATAAGTCCTTTTCTCAACTCTTTGTTCAAGGTCCCACAAAACAGACTTTTCTTTCTTTTAAAGGCTTCTTTCGCCATTCCTATCCTTGCTTTTATTTCACGTTCGCATTTCATGTCATTACTAAGAATACTACCCAGGTATCGAAAACTATTCACTTGTTCTATTTTCTCCCCTCCTACTTTTATATTTGACACGGACTCCTTCGTTCCAATCACCATGGCTTTTGTCTTTCTAACATTTATTTTCATCCCATATTCTTCAAAGCCCTTTCGCATTTTTTCTAACATTTTATTGATTTTCTTTTCAAATTCTGCAACAAGCGCCATATCTTCTGCAAATCTTATGCATCTAATCATTCTACCTCCTACCGAAATGCCATCATCATCATGTAGGCTCTTTTTCACTATCTCTTCTAGATAGACATTAAATAGTGTTGGCGAGAGGCAGCATCCTTGTCGAACTCCCCTTCCAATTGCACTCTCTTCCGTCAGTTCTTCCCCTATCCTAACACTTACTTGTTGGTTCATGTATAAGGTTCTTATGAGTCTTCTATCTTTCCATTCCAACCCTATCTTTGTTAGAACTCCCAACAACAATTCCCAATTCACGCGGTCAAAAGCCTTTTCTAGATCTATAAATACAACGTACACCTCTTTCCCTTTTTCTATAAGTCTTTCACCGATCACCCTTAATAATCCAATAGCATCTCTTGTGCCCTTGCCTCTTCTGAACCCGAACTGCTCTTCCTCAGTTAATATATGAAAGGGATTATACTATTATAAAAAAATATATCTACACAATAATAAGATTGTCATATCTCGAAATCCCTTAAGATTATAGATAATATGAAATTTGAGATTTGGACTTTTCATCTAAAATAAGAGCCCCTTCATGGCTAGCGTACGCGCCTTTGGCGTCGGAGACTTGGGTTCAATTCCCGGCGGGAGCTCCTTGGGTCGGATTCCACGTTAATCAGTAGGTCCACGTTCCATATAGCCTGGCTGCTGAACGGGACGTTAAACTCAAAATAATCTACCTAGGTATAATAAACATGTGTTTCAGCGTTTTTAGATAATTGACTTAGAATGGAAAGAAAATGAGTGGGGCACTTTCCTAAGATGTCCGCACGAGACGTTCCAATTATTTATAAGGCTTCGAGCTAAGCTGAATTTTATATGAAAGATGCAAAAGGGAGAACGCAAAATATTGCCTATAATAACAAGTAGGAGTATGTGCTAGTACAGTAATATTTTAACTATCCTTTGTATAATGTAACGAACGATAGTAGAATTACCTACGCTGATAAAGACTATCGTCTCATAGTAAGTGCTACAGATCACTTTGAAACCCAAATCATACCTCTGTATTTTATTGACCTTGTCTTTTGGTTTCCTTCTATTTTGAAACTTATGGGGGAAGGGGGAACGATAACCCAACACAGAGACCTGCTCTTAAGGCAAATACAACTGGGTCAAGTTATTTACGTTTCGTAGGTGAACCATCGGGTTGAATTATCTTTACAATTTGTTTTGTGATCTTGCGAAAGAAATCAGTGCGTGATGTTAGTTTCTGGTGACGAGGAGATGCAACTCCCCCGGTGAGCATTTGATGGAAAAGCGATGAAAGATAAAAGTGAAGAAATATGGAAATGCCAGCGATGAATATCTGGGTTTACTACTTGTCACCAATCATGATCTCAGCCCTCCTCAGGTAACACGACCTTTGCGTGCTTGTAGTTCGCTCTTTTCTTCCCGTAATCTGTTAACAATGTTGCTAACTACATAACATTTTATGAACCTGGTATAATTAGCAAGAAACCATCCATGAGGGAGGGAAGAAATTGTTGAAACCTCAAACGTTAGTCTCAAGTTTAAGAATTGATCCTATTTAATTCAGTATCTGAATACAAATAAAGCAAAAAGCATTCTTCATTTGAGGTGCGTAGAATCAAAATCCGCCATATCCATTCGCTTAGTTTCGAGTAATCTCCCAAAATGTGCAGTGAACAAGGGCGCAAATCCCAGGGGGGACGAGGGGGACATGTCCCCCCAATCTTGGATCTGAGGGGGACTGTCCCCCCCAATAATCTGACTTAAAAAGTGCTCTTTGGGATAAGTGTGATGATTTGTGTCCAACTGCCACAAAGGAATGTGAGATGAAATTGATTTATCTTGGCTTGTCCATTTTTTTTAAAAGAATCGTATTCTGTAGTATTTCAAACTGACTTCGTGCTGTAGTGCGTTTAGTACTCTCATCAATATGTATTACTTTCACTTCCGCTACTTGGGCACAAACTGCAGTAAATGCCAGAGGAGGATATGTCCCACTCCTCATGCTGGAAAGTTGTCCCAGCTATAGGTACGGGCACAAATTCCGGGAAAAATGGGGAGACATGTCCCCTCCTACATTGGAACTGGAGGCTCTCTCAATAATCCGATTTGAAAAGTGCTTTTTGCAGATAAGTGTGATGATTTGTGTTCGACTGCCACAAAGGAAAGTGAGATGAAATTTGTTTCTCTTGGTTTTTCCATTTTTAATGAAAATGAAGGCGGGCTACTGTGCGTGACGTAACCTGATATCAAATCTTATCTCTTCCTCCCCATAGGCCCTAGCACATGAAGAGTATATAGATTACCCAATGTCAGTAGAAACCATGTTTTCAGTAAATGCGCATTTAATCTATTTGTAGCATCAGCCTAGACATCTATTCATGCTTCGTAAGCTAACTAATTCTATAGCCTATGGAACCCGGAGGTTCAATGCCGCGTTCACAAAAGCTCTCCACTGACTTCTATCCTTAGCCAACTGGATCCAGTTTCTACTTTGTATTCCTATTTTTGTGAGATCCATCTTAATATTGTCTTCCCAACTGCGCCTAGGTCTTCCTAATGGTCGTTTTCCGATTGGTCTTACCGCTAACATTTTGAAAGCGTTCCTACTTTCTTCCATCCTGGCTATATGTCCTGCTCACCTAAGCCTCCTAGACTTGATGAACATAACAATGTTTGGGAAGCCGTATAATTTATGTAGTTCCTCGTTATGAAGTTTCCGCCATTCTCCATTCCCGTTCCTCTTGGGTCCGGATATTCGTCTGAGCATCATGTTCTCAAATACTTTCAGTCTATGTTCTTCCCTCAGAGTAAGCGACCATGTTTCGAAACCTTATAGAACAACAGGTATGATTATGGTTTTATATATTTTAAGCTTCAAATTCCTCGACAGAATTCGCGACGCCAAGAGATTTTGAACTGAATAATAACACGAATTCCGTATCTAGTCGACATTTAATTTCTTCGTGAATATGATTTTCGAAGAAAATCTGTCTGTTAATATTGAT
Organism: Thermobia domestica; assembly: GCF_964235325.1. Taxonomy (NCBI): domain Eukaryota; kingdom Metazoa; phylum Arthropoda; class Insecta; order Zygentoma; family Lepismatidae; genus Thermobia; species Thermobia domestica. The sequence goes on from NW_027655974.1 coordinate 168,615, forward strand.
CCTAGATATTTGAAGTATCCACTTTAGCAAAAGTATTATTTAATATTTTAACGCATTCATAATTTACCGTATTACGGTCCCGGCGCACTTCCATGTATTTAGTTTTCTCTGCATTTATTTCTAAACCCTTGCCCCTGCAAGCGTTTAATAAGATCTCTGCATTTCTTTCTATTGTTCTCCTGTCATCATCTATTAAATTTACATCATCAGCATATGCCATAACCTGGTGGACACCGTTCAACTGTAGGCCCTGGTTGCAGTCTTTGATTTTCCTTATAGTGTATTCCAGGACAAAGTTGAATAATAATGGCGACAACGTATCTCCTTGTTTCAGGCCATTCTCGACGTGAAAGCTCGTGGCCAAAAATTTTCCTACCCAGACTTTACTTTGGGATTCATTTTAACATTCCTTAATTGATCTAATTAGCTTTTTCGGTATTCCAAATTCTGTAAGAACGTTGTACAATGTTTCTCTCCTAACCGAGTCGTAAGCCTTTCTAAAATGAATAAATAGTTGATTTATGGGGCTACTGTATTTCCACTTCTTTTCGAGTATTTGGCGGATGCTAAATATTTGGTCAATTGTTGATGGATTTTGTCTACATTCACACTGATAACGTCCAATAATTTCATCTGCGCATGGGGTCAATGTTGCTAATAGAATGTTTGAAAGGATTTTATAGGATGTTGACAGAAGAGAGATGCCTCGATAATTATTACGGTCATTTTTGTCGCCTTTCTTGTGAATTGATTGATTCTTTCCACTCTTGTGGCAATTCTTTCTTATTCCAGATAAGGATAATGAGTTTGTGTATCTTGTTCCACAATTTTTCGCCTCCAGCCGGAATTTCGTTTACACCCGGAGATTTGTGGTTCTTTAATTTCTTTATAGCGATTTCTACTTCTATTCGGTTGGGTTCTGGAATATACGGTTCTGCGGTGTGTATCTCCCTTTCTCCACGCACATTAGTTTTTGGCTCCGTGTTAAGCAAATCGTCAAAGAAATCTATTTGAAATGCTATCTGTATCAGTGAGAACTGTTCCATCAGCTTTCTTTAATATAAGTACGTCGTTGACAGGCCCGTAGCCAGCCTCGAAATTTAGGGGGGGCTAAATGTAAATTAGGGGGGGCACACACACATATATATAATGTCTGTCTCTGTGTGTGATGATGAATAATTTCTTATGCTCTTAAAACTAAAACTACAGCCTGAAGGAATTACTATTAAAATTTTCCTCTATAGCGTTAGTACAATTGTACCTGAAAGCTAGAATACTGTGTTTCCTTTTTATTTATTTGTTATGGCAACAAAATATTTCTTCCGTTTTCTCATCTTCAAGGAAATAAAGAAATATTAAAAACAATAATAATAATAATAATAGTTGGCCGAACGAACCAATCATTAAAATTTCCAAAGAATTAGTACAGGAAATACGTTTTTAAATTTTTGATGGACTGAAAAAATATTTGTGAAACTTGAAAACATCTAGAAAGTAATGAGATTTAATACTATCTTCAAAGAGATTCTACAGAGGAGGGCCTCAAAATCTTAAATCAATATTTTGAAATACATGTGGCCTAAACAAATATATGCATATTGGAAAAATGAAATTAACATCTTACCTGTATTATTATTTACATGTCCTTAGATACGAAACTTTACATTTCTTCAAATATTATGGGCTTTATTTTACACTTGTACTTCTAAACATTTTTTGATCAGTTTTTTATGGTGATGTTCGAAAGAAATAATGATATGTTTATGGGTTTTTGCTATCTACAAGTTTATAAATTTTATAAGATTAAGAAACACAAACACAAACACAACACGCATATATACACTCCTCATGTTGGCACAGTATAGTAGAAACAAGTTGAACATTTGAACAATCACTAACAACACAATCACAGTATAAGTCTCCTTGTTTTGGATGCTGCCAATCTTACAACAATTGTGTCCAGATCGAGATTTCTGGTGATGTCATTGTTGTAACTCAACAAAACAAGATCGGCACGGTGCAGTTAATGTACAACTCCTTTTGAGAAAATGCCCTAACAAAGAAGGAAGTAGTCCTACATAACGGTTGACAGGCTTCAGGGCAGAAATTTAGAAAAGAAAATATTCAAATTTACAAACGTAGGTATAATTTCTAATTGCTGTCTTTTTAGTAACTGAAAAAATACATTTTGCATAACAGCTGTGAGTTCCATTTTATCACAACACGTTTCAATTTTTAGACGTCGCGGACCCCGTAGCCAGGTCACGCGGACCCCCGGGGTCCGCGGACTCCAGTTTAAAAACCACTGCTCTAGACTCTTTGGAACATACTATCAACAATCATTTAGGACGATTGCTACTAAAGTCATGTTTAAGTAAAAATAATATGTTATGTTTTGGTACTCGAGCATTCAAATAAGAAATAACTCCAAGAAAGTTCCCTGTTCTAGCGCAGTTACCTTCTTTCTCGAAACGAAATTGACAAGAGAAGTAACAATTCATTAAATTTTCTTTGTATAGTATGATACAATTCATATCAAAGTATACATGAAATTCTTCTTTACATTGTACAAATAAGAATTCGACATCAGTTGCTTTCGTAAGTTTAAGTTAAGAACTAATGATTTAAACAGCTATTTACTTATTTCTATTGAAGATATATCTTCTTCAAAATGAAACTACATTAACAAATTGTTACTTTTGTGGGCTACCCCGTAGCCTCATGGGTACAGCGCTCGCCTTTGGCGCGTCCGGTTTCGGGTTCAAACCGTACTGGGAGTCCTCGGATTCAAACCGATAGTGATTTGGATGTTACTTTAAGCTATAGGTCCCGTGTCTACATAGCCTCCCTGCTGAAGAGGGACGCTAAACTCCCCAACGCACCCTGTTTTAAGCCAAAGGTCAAATTTCAAATTTATAAAGCATTATACATATTATCATCCAATAAGGTTCAATTTTTAATTGAAAATTCTAGTTTTCCTATAAGTGCAACTACTACTTCCGTTTAGTTTGCTACATTTTTTGTTTACATACCAGAAGATTGCAAGGTATTCTTTTACAAAATAGTAACTTTGGATGATTAGGTTTACGTCTGATTTGCATGAACATTTGATTCTGGCACCAAAGATTGGCAACAATTATTAAATTATTTTAATAAAGTATCTAATAATTCATCCCCGAGAAAGATTAAGTGAATCGAACTTATCTTTAGTTTAAAGATATATTAAAAGTATTATTTATCTATTCCAAGTTATTTAACAAATAGTCAAGTTGCTGATACACTACAATTCTCATTCTTCAAGTCAACTTCGGTGCATCTTCAGAAACCTGTATAGATCAACTTTCAATTACAACCATGTTCAACAACACAACAAGAGTAAACACAATTCAGAAAAGGAAACTTTTCTTACTCCGTTATCACGTGACATAAAAATTCCCCCCTCTCTCTCCATGTCCAATATACACAAAACAAACCCATACACCTATGTGATGATTAGAACGAAGCAGTTGCATCCCCCTGTTGAGGGATGCTGTCTTTTCAATCTCTCGCATATTGACCGAAAGCCAATGACTCACAGCAAAAGGATGTTTTCAGTTGCAAATTCCAAGAAGGACAGGAAGAAGTAAACCATAGCCGTCTTTAGATAGCTATGAGTAGCTATGAGTAAACTCTTCGCCCGCAGATTAAGGTAAAACTATGTTGTTTCTGAACACAAATGCATGTTTGCCGATAGAATAACCATAAATTATTTTTCTCCTGCAGCGAGGGTCGTTTGCACACGAAGCATTAAAAAAAAAGATAAATAAACCAGTCTCACGCTCAAAGAAATATAATAATTCAAAGAAGCGTAGCGCATAAATAGGCCAATACTTTAAATGAGGATAATAAAAGTAAATTTTAATTTAGCACTCTAAAGTACATTTGGAAATACAATTTCTTCCAACATTTCAGTCAGGGTTCGAATTAAACTTTCGAACGAGAGGGTTATGTTTATGTATTGTTGCTGTAAATGTAGAAGGCGAAAATTTATCCCAGAAATGGATGTTATGTTACTTCTGTGATACGAGCCGGACATACATTTTTACCGAAGGGGAATTTCCCCGGCATCCCCCGTTAATTCGAACTATGACTTTAGTAGGGGGCTGCAAAAAATTTAGGGGGGGCTGAGCCCGCCCTAGCCCTCCCTTGACTACGGGCCTGGTCGTTGATAACCTTTCTTAAATTTGTTGATTCTTTTATACATGTCCCGAATGTTTTTATTTTTACTATTATCTTCAAGTTCCTAAATTTTAGCTTTCAAAAAATCGCGTCTCCTTGTTCTAAAGTTTTGAAAGTTTCCCGCCTGATGTCTACGAAATTTTCCGTAGTTATTTCATTCGGATTTTGTAGCCAACGTAATTTCGCCTGTTTTCTCTTCTCTGCTAGTTCGAACCATGGTTTGTTCCTACGTATTTCCGCGTGTCCCAATTTTTCTTTTGAGAGAGGATACTTCGTAAGCAAAGAAAAGAATTCAATTGTTGGAATATTTTTCTCCATAATCTTAAGGTTACAGCAGTTAACTAAAGAGTAATTATATGACATACGTCAGATTTCTGTAACGATTCCTGTAATGTTATTGAGATTATCATCAGTTTGCTCAAAGAGTATTGTTACGTCATACATAATTGATATACTTTCTTCATAGTTTTGGGGAAGTCATTATTTAAATTATTATAAAACAATTTTAACGTGGATCTTTGTGGATGCCTAATTAGAAACATACCAATTATAAATATGCACGTATTCAGATTTCAGAATGTGTTCATGGCAATGATTTGTAATACTGATATATACTACTACTTCATCTACTAATATATAATATACATCGCCTAATATATAATATACTCTACAGTTGATCAGATTCATCTACCGTAATATGAGTTTCTTCTCCCTTCTGTAGAATGAACCTCAAATCTGCCCACCTCCCAATGTTGAAGACAACCAATGGCGTATTTACAATTTTGTTTCGACGGGCTAGTGGGCAATTGCCCACCTGAGCTTGAGAATTAAATATATTTTAATTTATGCATAAATTGAAGTTATAATGGCAAGAATTGCAGACCCATAAATCCTATATATGATACAAAAATTTAGGAGTGAATTTAACCCTTTATTCTATTCATACAAGAAAAAGGAAGCATCCTCTTGGCCTTCCTAATTTCCCGGGCTAATTATTCTCCCGTTTTGATTTTCTTTAATTCGAACATTTCCTTCTTTTAAAAATAACTAAACGATATATTTTTTCCTTTGTTATAATAACTAAAGTCCTGTCATGTTGATATCCGCGCAAGTTGGTGTGAAACACTAGTTTCGCTTATCAACTCCTCTTAGTTTTGGTGTTACTGATGACGGCCGACTTGAATCACAACTGGCAACGGCCGATAAAGTATGATAGGCGAAATGAAAGAAAGTAACGTCAAGAAAAAGAAACAGAAAAGTAGAAAGGACGAAAGAAAGAACAAAAGGACGCAGTTCTTACATGGAATGAAATTTGACAAATACAGTATTATTTCTGAACAAAGAGCATAAGAAAATGGAAAGTCAATGACATTCTTAGAAATGGTAAGAAGGATTATTGTTGTACGTGGAATGCGAAAAACTAACAAATTTATTTCGGGGGGAGCTTGAGCCCAATAGCCTCCTAAATACGCCATTGAAGACAATTCTGCTCCCCTGATCCTTCACAGCATTGTTTTTCAACTTCATAAATATTTTGAACTTCGCTTATATATATATATATATATATATATATATATATATATATATATATATATATATATATATATATATATATATATATATATATATATATATATATATATATATATATATATATATATATATATAAATATGGGAACGGGCTTACCCGTCCCCCCCAATGTTGAAGACAGATTTGCGCCTATGGCAGTGAATCTCCATATACACGCGTACAAAGTCCCATATTTGAACTAGATTTTTAGTATGAAATATTAAGCTTTTAAACAAAATACTGTTTCCATGGAATTCTTTTAGATCAAACATATAACAAGCGATATATAACTCAATTTCGGTAAAGAAAAAAAAAATGGCTTTGGAGGCTTTTGATACTAGGCACCTCATTTCCAGGGCCGGCGCCAGCGGTTTTGACACCCTGGGCGGTACTTTCACATACCGCCCCTTTAATCCACAAATCTTAATTTTGACAGAAGACGTTCAAGTGCCACGAAAAAGTAAGATGCCCCATTTTAAAATATGTATGAAATGGAAAAAGTAAACAAAAAATTGAACTATCTCTCTCGAATGCTTACGTAATATTTAAACGACTCCACACACAACACAATATTCAATATGCTTGATTTAGCTGTATTTCTGTGATATACAGCAGCGCATACAGAAAATAACATTTAAAAAATATACTTTAGTCACGCCAAGAATTTTAATTTTTAAGCTTGTTTTATATCAAAATGTGTTTCCAATAAGCATATGCATGAAGATAATATAGTGAATAAGGTATTACGGCAAAACTAAGTGATGATACATAAATTTAACATACCTCAATAGAATGAAACTTTTCTTGCTTTGACATAAGCTAATTCCTTTATCACATTCGCGTAGTCTAATGTTTTATCCATTTCATGTTCTATTGATATCATCGCTAGGCCACTCAAGAGTGCTTCAGACATAGAAGAACTTAGATAGTTTTTAATAAGCTTAAGTTTCGAAAAACTTCTTTCTCCACTTGCCACTGTTACCGGTAAGGTTAACAAAGTCCTAAGTGCAACACTGACATTGGGAGTAAAGTCATATTTCATTTAATTTTAAAGTCTCTTTTGGTGAACTTATATAGCTTTAGGCTTAATTATGGCGGATAACACTTTCAATTCGTCTTTCAAATCATTGAAGTTAATATCTTTCGATTCTGTGTGTGTTAAAATGCTGGTAAGTTTAGTACACTTTTCAGAAAAGTTCGGGTAGTACTCTTTAAGAGTACTTATATCGTAAATAAAATCGAAATGCTCGCTGTGATGTTTAAGTTGCTCAAACGTTTTTCTTAAAGTTAACAAAATCGTGTCTAGAACTTTGTAATAAAAATCGATCTTGTATCTTGTTTGTGGATCTTCAATTGCTTTATCCTCTGCCTCGTCCTGAAACTGTCTCTCCTTTCGACTTCGAACTTACACTGTATTACCTATCCGTGGATCATCCATATCTAATGCTGATGCCAACTCCATCGCATCAACTAAGTAAAATTGAAACATCGCCTCATTTCTTCTCCCCTCAAAGTACTCAAATACATATTTTCAAGAAGCCCGATTGCATCCAACACATGAGAATCAATGCTTATCAATGCTTGGAGATTTTTGCTTATTATGTTTATGTGGAGTAAAAGGTCATGCCAGATAACGAGTTAGCAAAGGAAAGTAAAGTCTTGGAAAGGAAAGGCTAGAACGGCCTGTCCCAAGTGGGAGCGTACCGTTTGCATTCTTGGAGTAGAGCGTTAGAACATTGCTGAATAGAAAAGATACAAAAAAAAAAAAAAAAAAAAAAACACTTTGATAGTCTTATCCACCCTAGCTGAAAATCTTATCTACGCCACTGCAAGGGAAATATTGAACGAGATACCTGTGGCTAGTAGTTTGATAATTGAAAACGAGGGGGGTTGCCCTGAATTTCCTGAGTGAGTATTTTCCTGAATGTGAGTGAAGTAAGATTACATTCTCAGGTGAACACAATTTTATTTTTCCATGTGGGGCTATAACGAAGCATTATATTTTGATAGTATTCTTTTTCGTTCCAAATTTTGCCGCTCTGGGTGGTGGCACAGCTCGACCCCCGCCTTCACGCCGGCTCTGTTCATTTCTCGTGTAAATAAAGTTGAAAAGTAGATGTCACTCTCCTTTTGGAACAACCATAAAAGTCCAAGAGCTGTGTATGGAGGTAACGGCTTCTCAATTTCTTGATTTAGACACTCATGGAAGTGATGGAGTCAGACTACGTGCCGGCCTCTTTGCTTCCCAAGATTGCTCCAGGTATCCATGTGAAAAAGTCTCAGTGAACCTCAGAGCCGCATTTTAATGAGATTTCTCAGCCCCACCGGAGATTGAACCCGGACTGCCCAAAAGAAAGATAGCTGACCTTTCAATATAAATCACATCTCATAATAAAGTCAAAACTACAACATTATTTTAACTATGGCAAAAATCTTAATTATGAACATTTCCCTGCCGTCCTAAGAAAAAAAATATATAATTTTACCTAACTTTTCCAGCAAATTTAGTTTGTACACTTAAAATTAATATTGAATAGAGAAGAGAAGTATGGTTTTCTATCATCTTACTATCAGAAACAGAGAATGGTTTTGGAATTGTGGACACCTGATCAATTTTTTAATTTCCTTTTTAAGAAGTGTGGAGGCATACGCGCTAAATCCTAGTCATTGGAGGCTTCCTAGTCATTAGTGTACTTTCTGCTTCAAACCGTATACTTTTTTCTACTTTCGTTTCATTTATTTTTATTTAATCGGGCCATGACTTCAATGATAAAGTGACTGTATCATCTTTTCAACGAACTTAAAAAGTTCATCATTCAATTCTCTCTCTCTCTCTCTCTCTCTCTGTGTGTGTGTGTGTGTGTGTGTGTGTGTATGTGTGTGTGTGTGTGTGTGTGTGTGTGTGTGTGTCTGCCTGTCTGTCTGTTATTTGCTTTTTTTTATTTCAATTTTGAGCCCTCCTTTCGATAGAGCATCAGAAATTATCTGAGAAAGTGATGAAATTTTTCGCGTCACTCTTGCCGTTCCAGAGATATTGGCCAAAACTGTTCCGATTTCGGGAGATTTAAGGAGCTATATTTCCGGAACTATAAGTCATAGAGAGATGATATTGGCGTTGATCAATACCTAAGAGGTTGTTGATCATGTTGGTACCAAATAGTAACCGATGGTAACTGGCCACTGTTCCCCAGATATTGGCCAAAAAAGTTCCGATTTCGGAAGATTTAAGGAGCTATATCTCCGGAACTATAAGTCATAGAGAGATGATATTGGCAGTGATCAATACCTAAGAGGATGGTGATCATTTTGGTACTACATAGTAACCGGTGGCCGCTGGAAAGTAGCTTCCGGAGAAGACTTTATCAAGGTTATTGTCACACCTTATATTTTATCGAAGATTTTTATTGTTACCTTTGTTACTAGCTACTATTATTTGGATGTTATTACACAGGAAGGAAATAAAACCCAATATTATTAGTTTTAGGATAGATCGATGCAAAATTGTGCATTTTTGTTCTGAGAGGATATCCAAGCGTTTTGAAGGTTGATGGCTGTGATGATTCAATTACTTAAAACCCTGTTCTCTGCTGAAGAAAACCAAACTTGTTTGATATTTTTAAACTAAGGTATGTATATTTTCAATATAATGTTAATGATAATTTGTAACTTTGAGCAATACAGAACATATTAATTGAAAAAAAAAAATTCATGTCTTAATGATTTTATAGAATTAAATTTGGGTACTTTTTTATTTATTTATTTATTATTATTATTATTATTATTATTATTATTATTATTATTATTATTATTATTATTATTATTATTATTATTATTATTATTATTACTTCTGGCATATCGGGTGCGATTTTTCTGTTCCTTCTCCATGCTTACAGCCATTTATGTTATTAATGGTGTGATTTAAGTAAGGTGTGTCATTAAGAAAATAGCATGAAATGCTTTTAGACCATAAAACAGTAATCACAAAGCAGCGTATACCCTCTGAAAATTTTAGGACTACAGCACTAGGCATACGCGTTGGGTTTTAACTTTAAATTTTTGCTGCAATCCCCGCCAAATGAACCTTGTGGTGGGAATACACCGTGTGCGTGGGTCTCCTCGAGGTTCTCACGTTTCCTCCCACTTTCTTCATTCCACCAATTCATTCATTTCTCATCATCATCGTCTCCTTTATCCTTGCCGGCATAACCGTGCGACGTAAAACTGAAAGATTTCATTTCATTTCATTTATGTTCTGTGATGCACCCTAGCGGATATTGATCAGTTAAGTATCAATATAGATGCACATTTTCAAGTTTTAGATTTTAAGTGCAATCTAAAATGCAAGTGATTCTAAGCCATGAAAACTCCAAGAAAGTAGTCACAGTTTGTTAGTGCTTTGTTGATCATTCGAATTTCTACTTTAATTTCAATTTAATCAGAGCATTTACAGACCAGGGCCGGCCTTAGGTAGCGCGGAGTCCGATTGGAACACATTTTGCGGGGCCCCAGATTTACAGCTAACTTGTACCACGGTCTGTAGGACAAATAATGAACTATATCGACAAACTGTAAGAGGTTATTCCTCAAATCAAAATAAGAGAAAAAGTTCATATGGACCTATGGCGAAAAGTGCATAGTTCCAGGGCTAGGACTGTTCAAAATCGCGAAAAAGCTAAATTTCAACAGGCCCTATTTCGAATTCCAGAAACTTTGGATGGTGATCCTTATCAGCGTAAAGGGAGTCGCGCATACACAATCCAAAAATATATATTACATCAATTTTCAATGGGTGCAGGGTATTATGTACAGGGTATAGTTCTCATATATGCTTTCAATAGTGTTTTCAGATATACCCTGATTTCAAAGAGGGTAAAAAGTAGGGAAGAGTTAAGCCTTAACAATAATCGACATCCAGTAGGGGAGATCGTTGTACCAAGAGCATAGTGTACCTTGAGCCATTTCCAATATCTCGGAAGATGCTGCTTTCTGGCTATCCAACACCGAAGTACAGTCTTCTTCGATGTGCAATTGTCCACCAGTGCGAGTCTGGATGCGTTTCAGAAAGTGTTGTTTATGTGAGGAGAGAAAAACAATTTTCTACGGTCAAAGTAAAATTTTCAGTGTTAAGTTGAATGAGTGTCGACTGTGAATAAATACACTAGAATTAATTTGAATATTTTCATCGGATGCCTCATCCATTGGTAAGTAAAATATTGGTCAAGTTCTGAGTCTTAGCTGTATTGTAGCGTTTAGGTAGTCATCTTTGTTGAAATGTAGATGCTCATGTACCTTGGGTCAAAGCTACGTCGTGTACCATGGACCAAATTGATCGTGGTTCATGGTACAAGAGGTTACAAAATACTTTCTTTTTTTTTAATTTCAGGAAGACTTGTTGCCACAAAGATGCCCCGTAGCAAATCTGGATAGAAGAGAGATCCTGTGGATCCAAATGCCTTACGAAATGCGCTTGAAGCTATTCATTCCAATGATCCAAATAAGAAGATATCCTATAGAGAAGCATCGAAAGTGTTTAATGTAAGCTGTTCTACTCTTACCCGACATTTACATAAATTTAAAAACAGTAAAGAGAAAGAATTCAAATGCAAAGTGAATTATGCAGTGAAGAAAGCTTTTACTGAAGCCGAAGAAGAAAGTCTTGTAAATTATATTCAAACTATTGCGAAAATGCAATACGGGCTAACTAAGAAACGTGTCAGAGTACTTGCATATGAATTTGCTAAAGCGAATGAGAAGTACCCAGCAACATGGGAAGAAAATCAAATAGCCGGAGAAGAATGGATACGTGCGTTTCTTAAAAGACATTCCAAAAAACTTTCGATAAGGAAACCCGAAGCAACTAGCCTAAGTCGGGCTACCAGCTTTAATCGCCATAATGTTCAATGCCTTTTTACCAACATCAAAGACGTTCACAATAGATTTGGTCCCATTCCTCCTGAGAAGATTTGGAACTTAGATGAAACTGGGCTCAGCACTGTCCAGGGACAGTCCAAAATAGTTGCCCACAAAGGTGTCAAGCAGGTCGGTTGTGCAACATCAGGAGAAAGAGGTAACCTGGTCACTATGATCACGGCCGTCAACGCAGTTGGAAATTCAATTCCACCAATGTTAATTTTCCCCCGGGTACACTTCAAGGACAGAATGTTATTTGGCAGTCCCCCAGGAAGTATTGGAGCCGCCAGTGTATCAGGATGGTCCAATGAAGAAACCTCTTTGAAGTTTTTTGATCATTTTCTTACCTTCCTCAACTGTTCAAAGGAAAACAGGATTTTATTAATTTTAGACAATCATGAAACTCATCTTTCTCCAGAATGTTTAGATAAGGCTTCAGCTGCTGGTGTAGTGATGGTAACCTTCCCACCACACACTTCTCATAAGTTACAATCTTTAGATATTTCTGTTTATGGGCCACTGAAGACATTTTACAATCAGGCTGTTGAGGAGTGGATGTATAACAATAAAGGGAAAACATTTATTTATTTATTTATTTATTGTAACAACAACACAACAGGCGTCCTGCCCATTTACAGTGTTTGTTTACATATATGGTAAAATATCATTATTTTTACAGAAGAAAAACATACAGAAATTTTTATTGTTTCATTAATTAACTCAGCTCATCATACTACAAATTGTGTTCCTAAACATTTTTTCAGACATATTGAATATGTCTATCATTTCACACTTTTCTTCAATATTATTGTAGTGAGAGCTCATTCTCCATAAAGGGGATTTATACATGATGTCAGTGCGTGCTTTCTTACAGTACATGGTACTACTATTGCTTAACCTCGTTCTAGACGTCGGAACATGCAGAAATATATTAGAACTTAGTTCTATGCAATCAATTTTATTATTTATTATTTTATGTAGAAAAACTAAATCATTAACATACCTACGTTGCTCTAATGTCGGTATATTGAAATTGTTTGTTAGTTCTGGGTATGATATGTATGCTGGGTACATTCCAGTTTTTTTATACATTAGTAATCTCAAAAACTTACACTGCACTCTTTCAATCATCTGGATATATTTTCCATTATGAGGAGTCCAAATAACAGAAGCGTATTCCAGTTGGGATCTTATATACGAATAATATAGTTTTAAAATTGTCATGTGGCTACGGAAGTCTCTACTTACACGACAAACAAATCCAAGACTCTTATAAGCATTGTTTGCAATAGTTTCAATGTGATTTGCGAAAGTCAGTTTTGGGTCGAAGGTAACACCAAGGTCTTTAACAGTTTCCGGCCTACAAAGATTTATACCGTCAATAGTATAATCATAATTTATGTATTTTCCTTTTCTAGTAAATGTAATAGCTTTACATTTAGTTATGTTTAGGCTAAATTTATTCACGTGGCACCAGTGTTTTACATTTTCCAAGTCTTCCTGGAGGTTTTTACAGTCTTCAAGTGATTTAATTTGAGCATATAATTTTAAGTCATCTGCAAAGAGTAAAGTATGCGATTTCTTGATGTGCTTAGTTATGTCATTGATAGTGATGAGGAATAATAAAGGTCCAAGGTTTGATCCTTGCGGTACTCCCGATGTAGCATTAAAATTGTTGGAGATATGACCTTTGTAAGCTACAGATTGTTTGCGATCACGTAAGTATGATGTGAACAGTACTAATGCTTGCTTAGAAAGATTCATAAGAGCTAGTTTTTCAAGCAAAATGTCGTGGTTAACTAAATCGAACGCTTTCTGAAAGTCTGTATAGATTACATCCACCTGCCCACCTTTGTCTAGTTCTGAAGCTATAAAGTTTGTTATAATTGTCAAGTTAGTTGAAGTGGATCTATTCTTGAGAAATCCGTGTTGGTATACAGAGATACTGGATCTAACATGATTAAGTAAACGATTGTGTATTATATATTCATAAATTTTTGCAAATGGGGATAGAATTGCAATTGGTCTAAAGCTTTCTATATTTTTAGCATTGCTAGTTTTTGGAATAGGACATATCAAGCTTTCTTTCCATCGGTCTGGAAAAACATTATATTTTACGGACATGTTTAATAGTATATGTATAGGATGTTTTATGATATCAATAGTTCCCTTTATTATGTAAGGTGGGATACCATCAGGGCCACACGCTGTTCTAGATTTCAACCTTTTAATGGCATGTTCTATTTCTGATATTGTTATTTCAGTGATTTGGAAAATATCGAGTAATATACTTCTAGGTTCGTGTGATATTAGAGCATCAGTGTTATAACTCACAGGTTCATGATTGTAAACAGACTTAAAATAATGTGCAAAAGCCTCCGCAATATCCCTGTTACACTGTAGACTTTCACCATTATACATAAGGGGGCCATTAGTCAAATGCCTTGTTTTATTTTTGATAAAATTCCAAAAGTTTGTTGGATCATCTGCTATGCAATTCTCGGAGTTAGCTACGAATTCTTTGTATGCTTTCGCAATTTTTGTCTTTACCTCCGTTCTTAAACTACAGAATTTATCACGGTAATATGTATTATTGTCTATTGTGTTCTTCCACTTTTTGTGATAGTACGATTTTTGTTTGATTTTTCGAATTATTTCTGAGTCAAACCAGACAGGAAAGATTTTATTACTGGGATTCTTTTTAGTTGGAATGCATTGTTTAAATACGTCATCAATTAATTGATAAAAAGTTTCTACAGCTTTATTTACGTCATTTGAATATGAAAGGCAATTCCAATTAACTTTTGAAAGTTCTAAATACAATTTATGATAATCGGCTTTTCTGAAATTAAAACCAGATGATCTATTGTTTACTTTTTGTTTCGGAAAACGTTTAACTGAAAGCGCTATAATTAAGGGGGGATGGTGATTGTCTATAGGTACCAATGGTGAATTTTCACGGTTTACTTCAATTTCGCATGCATTCGAGAGTACTAGGTCCAATGTACGGTTATTGGTATTTTGTATATTATTATACATAGTTAAGTTATAGAGTGACAGGAAATTGAGGAGGCTTTTACATTTAGTTGAGGAATGAGTGAAGTCAAACATAGAATTGCTAATTTCCGGGAGGTTGAAGTCCCCAATACAGAGAATAGAGCTACCCACTGGGCAATTACTTTTAATGAATTGATAGAAGTTTTCGTAAGTGCTTATTTTCGATTCTGGCCCTATATACAAAGCACAAATATACACAACTAATGATTTATTTATAAGTTTGATTAGAATACATTCAAGTCCTGCATCATATGAATTAACAAACTGAACATTGAAATCTGAATGTATTGCTATTATTACACCCCCTCCCTTTGATGTCCCAAATAGTTTCAAGTTCCTGTCTTGACGAAATACCGTGTATCTGTCATCAAAATATTCAGAATTATAGTAACCCTCACACAACCAACTTTCAACAGCTATAATAATATCATAGTTAGAAGATAAAACATTAGTGTAAAATATTTCACTTTTACATCGTAAGCTACGACAATTCTGGAAATATATTTGCAAGTTAGTTCTACCTATTTGTGTTAACGTGTCACTGACCTTCTTTTTTAAACATTCTGGTGCATGCATATTTTTATCTATTATCTTACTTACAGATGGAGAGTCCTTGATACACATTTTTCATTTGACTGGGTTTGTCACAATAAGTTGGTTCTTGGACGAAGAGGGGGAAGATAAACTCTTCTTCCTGCTCCCTGTGGCGCCTTCAGAACTCAGCTGTTGGATTTCTTTAGCCCCGGGCTGTTCAGGTGGCACACTATCACTTTGGAATGCAGTCATTGTTGTTTGCTGCTGGTCTCTTTCTTTCAAGTCCCAAAGGGTGAATCTCTTCCCATCTATGAATAAAAACCGAAATTGCATATACGCGTAGCTTCCTTTCCTTCTAGCCTCATCTAGGTAAAATTGAAGTTGCTTCCGTTCGTCACGCACCTTATTTGAATAATCTTGGTCGACGTATATTTTAGTGCCTCGAAGTTTGCTCCTATTTTTTAACACAAGTTCCTTCTTTTTATCACTAATAAACTTGCACACAATAGGTCGGTTTCTTCCTGGCGCTTTCCTTCCCACTCTGTGCGTTCGCTGAAGGTCTTCGTCTTGTAGTTCAATATGGAGTCACTGTTCTCACTTTGGTTTCGGTTTCTTCCCAAGTTTCTTTTGCACTTTCTTCTATGCCATATATCACTAAATTTTGTCTTCTTGAATGGTTTTCAAGATAGTCGATTTTGTCTTCTAAATATTTCGCATATTCTCGTAAATCACTCACTTCACTCGACATGTTTTTTAACTGTAATTCAACGTTGTTGAACCTACTTGATAGTTCACATACACTCGTTTTTAATTGTTTTATTTCTACGACAATTTGCTCGTTGGAACTGCGAACATTGTTAAGGATTTCCTTGATATCTGCCAATTCAGATTTGTGAGGGGGCCCTGGATTGCTTTCCACACAACCAATTATGAGCATCGTAACTAGAACCAAACCGTATACAAAATATGCATTTTGGCGTTTGGTACCCCTTTCACACTGTACATCAGAACTGTTTTTCACTAACGCAATAAAAAGGCCTATTCTGGCCCTCCACGCACTTATTGTATCTCCCATGTTACGCTTGGTCGCACTCCGGAGCTCGCTGCAGACACGTCTTCACTCTACGAAGGCACACTCTTTATGATATATATATATATAGTTGTAGAGGCGCTAGGAATGGCATTTCCTAGGGCATTTACACCAATCAACATATTATCCGGTTTTCGTAAGTCAGGGATATATCCACTAGACACGGGTGTTTTCAGTGACGACGCTTTCCTGAGTTCATACGTCACAGATCAAGTTACAGAAACGCAGCCATCAGAAGAGGTTACAGTTGGTCTGGAGAATGAAAATGAGAAAATTGTGAACAAAGCTTTCAGTTCGAAACATTTGGATGAATCAACTGCTGGGATATCAAATGCGCAAGACTACAATATTGAATCGGGCATACCTGAGGCCAACAAGAGAAAAGAACTTAGGAAAACTGTCACTCCAGAAGAAATCCAGCTGTTTCCAAAGGCTCCAGAAAGAAAAGCCAATGTTACAAGGAAGAAAACAAAAACTATGATAGCGACCGACACGCCCGAAAAACAGGCTATAAAGGAGCATAAAGAGAAGAAACGTGTGAAGAAAAGAGAAAAATATGAAAAAAATCAAAACTCTATCAAAGTAGCCAGAAATTTAGGGGATATTTTCAAAACGAAGTCTGACAAGTTTAGCAAGAAGGGCTCTAAGACACATCATAGCGCGGAAGGAATGATGAAGTGAAGAAAAACAATGGAGACACAATCATCATCATCGTCATCATCACCATCATCTGAGAGTGAAGATGAATCTGCATTTTCTCTTGTATCTACAGATGATGAAGATAGTGCAGAGGAAGAATGCCTAAATTGTTGCAGTTCGAAAGAGGCTGATTGTAGTGGAGAAAAGTGGTGTAGGTGCATTAAGTGTGGACTCACTATTTATGTGCTGGGGTAGCAGGTTATGAGTGGAAAACTTATGTTTGTGACTTTTGTACATCAAATTAAGGTAAACTTTGTTTTGTTTAATGTTCGAAGAAAAAACTTCGTTTGAAAAATATAATAAATAAATTAATTTGTTAAATATAAGTTCGTTAAATACAGGTCGTGAGTGGGAAAGTTATGTTTGTGACTTTTGATTTGTATCTACGTCGTTTCTCAACAACAAGGTTATAAAGAATGTTTGTGACTTTTGAATATCAAACTAAGGTAAATTAATCTTTGTTTGATAAATATAATAAATAACTTATTGTGTTACATGCATTATTTTCTCTTCATTTAACCTTCTTTATAGTGTGGTCCAAGGTACTGGACGGCTGTCCCAAGGTACATGAGCATATTGTACCATGGTCCATTATGCAGAGTAATTTATATTTTGCTGTGAAAATTTTGTAAGATATGATTTGCGATTACTTCCAAGGTAAATAGATTCAAGAAAGATTGGAGATTTAATTGACCTCGAAAAACTTGCATATATGATATTAGGAACGACGTCAGTTCAATTATTTTGAAAAGTGGTTCAAGGTACAACGATCTCCCCTTCGGAAGGAAGTCGGAAGTATTAAGAACCGGTAGCTCTTAGCCATGCGATGCGATGTATTTCATCACGGTATATTTCACGTTTTCTTCACTTATAAGCGTGAAAGAAAACATCGCACCATGCTTTTTCCCGAGTACGAGAGACCGTGCTGTTGACGATCCTTAACACTTTCGACATCGTGCAAAAGGATTCCATGTCAACTACTGTCAAGGCTTATCGTTTAGCTACTTTGGATCAATCATAAAGTCAGAGCACATCTCAAAATTCGGTTGATGGCATGTCTGGGAATGCAGCAAATACTCTGCACACCCATTGAACATTAATGAAATAAGAATTTTTGCAATGTGTATGCGTGACTTCCTTTACGTCGATAAGGACACCCGCTTCACGATTTCTCGAATTCGAAATAGGGCCCCTTGAAGTTTGGCGTTTTCGGGATTTTGAACAGCCCTAGCTCTGAAACTATGCACTTTTCCCCACAGGTCCATAGGAACTTTTTGACTTATTTTGATGTGAGGAATCACTGTTTACAGTATAGTTCATTAACACCCTGTATATATATATCGATAAATAGATATATACAGGGTGTTTCGAAACAACGCCGACAACGTTTGGGAGGTGTTTCCTAAAACCAAAATACGACAAAAAATATAGATCAACCTGGGTGCACAAATGCTTCCTTACGGAGTTATAGGCTGCAAAAAAGAACTTTAAAGGTCCATAGCTCCAAAACTATGGGACCTAACGTAGTCGGATTCTAAGACTTCACTTAGGAACTAGTATACGCTCTATCTAAATATCCATGTTTCAGAATTCACCAGTACCAGCGAAACGAACGCACTACTAGTAGACCTACTTAAAGGAGTATCCCTATACTTCAACTTCCTTTTTACAGTTCCTTTCACCGATAACGGAGAATGGTAAAACATGGATATTTAGATAGAGCACATGCTAGTTAGTTCCTGTGTAATTCCTTAAACCGCCTGGAATAGTCCTGTAGTTTTTAAGTTAGGGAGTTTTGAAAAGTGATTTTTCGAATTTTCAATGGATCATAACTCTGAAATGAGACGTTTTCCGGCCCATGTTTATTAGAACTTTTTTCTTTCATTCCATATAAGGAATCCTCTCCCAAAGTTTTTCGATGGAGTTACCTACCACCCTAGTTGCACTCTCCTTGATTGTCTAGTGGTTATACCCATTTTCCTTTATAACCTTTTTCCATCTGCAAAATGTTCTGGTAAAACGCTCATTCTGGTCATTGCTCATAAATGCTAACTTTTCAGAGAAATAACTCAAATGGAAATGCAGACAGTGAATGAATTTTAAAATACATATTCCACTCTCGTGCCTCGCAATCTTTTAAGAAGGTTCTGTACCAGCATTTCATAATTTTCTTCTCTTACAAGTAAACCTATGGATGTCGAAATCTAGTTTCATCAAAGTTGGCCGAGAAGTGTGGAATATCAAGCAACGAGCGTAAGCAAAATTTAAAGTGCTTCCGTCCATAAAGACGGCCGAAGTGGCTAAAAACCTGATTGATCAGAATAACCCATAACAATGTGTTTCAAATTTGAAAATTTCATTTTATTTATAAAACGGGTAAAGGGATGAAAAACAAAAAAACATTAACAGACACCGGGAGAAAGTAGACATCTAATTGAGGGTTTGCTTATCATGGCCGCCATATTGAAGTCGGCTATCTTGTATCTCACTGGACTTTTTAAATAGGAAGGGGGTCATATAATATATCAAATTGGGCTAGAATTTTACGAGAAATACAATGGTGAAGTCTGTCTCCATAAGTTTATATTTGTAAGACATAATGAAACTCGCATTGATATGAATTCGTTGGTTGAAAGATTTCTTAACAGCTGTATCTTTTTGAAAAGAATTCAAGTCAGGAACACCTAATATATGCTAGTGAGAACATCGTAAGGACCCACTTATGAAAGATAGCTTGAAATTGTTATCGACTGCAGACAAAATGAAATGGTCATGAGACGATCACAAATCTTAAGGGACTGATGGAAAATGAATGACATATTTCTGACTTGATTATTTGAGTTAGAAGACAAACCTTCATAAGCAGCCACCTATTCAGTACGCACTAGTATACATTCGGTTTTCCTGACTTGATTTTTAAAAAATACATCCACGGAATTTTTCGCATGAGAGGGCAAAGTTTGTCCTCTGGTTTTGTATTTTTAATATAGCTATAATAAGTGAAATAGTATCCAAGGAAGTCGCACTGAGACTGATTTATTTGGTATCATCTCGGTATTCACGGTAGTATCACATGACATAATGAGTAAGACAGCCAGGGACTTTTGCTTAGTGGGGTGTTCCAAATAAAAGAGGGTGTGCACCCGGAATAATGATATACATTTTTACACAAAGTCAAAGTAAACAATATTTTTACAGCCAAGGGTTTGTGTTCAAAGAAATTTGAGAGAGTGTTAGAGGTGTTGGGGTGTGCAAAATACTCCCTAGACATAATATCTATTTTTACAACAGAAGTTGTAACTGTAAAAAAAAAAAAAAAAGAAAAAAAGAAAGAAAGAAAGAAAGAAAGAAAGAAAGAAAGAAAGAAAGAAAGAAAAAGAAAGAAAGAAAGAAAAATAAACTACTGCAGCATTAAATTCAGAAAATATTTACTTATGCCTGGAAACTTAATACAAACTACCGGTATTCATTTACTTGTTAGGGAGAGGCTATACCCTCCCTTGTGGAGTCCATGGATGTACCCATATTGCAAAATGTTGTTGTGTGTACTTGACAATCGAGAGTAGCAGAATCATCTTAACGGCACCATAGCCACGTAGTTATGGGCCCCGCGAGCAGAATGGCGTGTATTAATTACATCTAGAGGCTGCCCGAGAAATAAGGACGAATTTGAATTTCGCACCATTTTGTCATATGACGGTTGGCAGCCGTGTTTTACCATGTTTGTTATCCTCTATCCTTCCGAATGGCCTGTGTGGTGAGCATTGTTGGTTGGTGTTTATTTCAGCATGGAGCGTTTGACAACAAAGCAACACATTCAAGTGATTAAAAGTTATTACAAAAACAAGGAAAGTCCCACGGCAACCGTTTAAGATTTGCGTGCGACACTTGGACACAATGTTGCTCCTACTGAATCATCAGTTCGGAAGTTGGTCCTGAAGTTTGAGACCACGGAGTCAGTGTTAAATGTTAAGCAAACTGGAAGACCGCGTTCTGTTCGAACAGAAGAAAACATTGCTGTCGTGCGTGACAGTGTGACCGTAAGCCCCATGAAATCAGTTCGCCGACGAGCTCAACAATTGAATTTATCACCAAGTTCACTACATGAAATCCTGTCGAAAGATCTAGAATGCATGCATACAAGATTCAACTTACACAAGAGTTGAAGCCTACAGGTCATGGAAAGAGACATCGATTTGCTCAACGGGTATTGGCTCGGCAAGCGGAGAACGAGAACTTCACGACAAGAATAATTTTTTCAGATGAGGCACACTTCCAGCTCAGTGGGTACGTCAATAAGCAGAACTGCAGAATTTGGGCTACAGAAAATCCGCAAGTGACTGTGGAAGAACAGATTTATCCTCAACGCACGACTGTGTGGTGTGGGTTCTGGGCAGGAGGAGTGATTGGCCCATACTTTTTTTGAAGACGATGAGGGAGCTGGCGTCACTGTGAACGGCGACCGTTACAGACACATGCTTTCAGATTGTTTTTTCCCAGTTTTGGATGAAATGGAAATTGAAAATTACGATTTTTGGTTTCAGCAAGATGGTGCGACCTGTCACACATTCCGTGAAACAATTGGTCTGCTGAATGAAAAGTTTCCTCAAAAAATTATCTCTTTGCGAGGAAATTAGGAATGGCCTGCCAGATCATGCAATCTCACCCCTTGTGACTTTTTTTGTGTGGGGATTTGTGAAATCTAAAGTGTACGTGAACAAACCACAGGCAATACAACTGCAGGATGAAATTAAGAGGGTTATTAACGGCATCATACCAGATGTTTGTGAACGCGTCATCGCAGATTTCAATGAACGCATTAGCCTTGGGTGGTCATATGCCGGATACAATTTTTTCATACATAAATGTGAGAAAATTACCTAATGTGTATGTATACATAAATGGGAGAAGTTACCTAATGTGTTTATTAAAAAAATTAATATATTTTATATTTATTTATAGCACTTCAATATTCGTCCCTATTTCCCGGACACCCTCTATTAGGAGCAAAATTTAGTCATAGGGAGCACAACATTTGTTTGCTCTGTGGTCTGATATGCTGTTACTCGTAAAACGGCACTGGAGAGTAGATTAGACTGAAGACTGGACAGTAGAGTAGACGGAACTAGCGCGGGGCCCGATTGGGAGCAATCGGTCCAATCGGCTTAAGGCCGGCCCTGTTCGTAGAATTGGTATTTTAGTGAAGCATGCAAAATTATATACGTCATGAGATACATCTTATATAAAGACAGTACACATAGAAGACAAAATACAACAGAACAAACTAAATAATATTCACATGCAAAAGCAAGATAATAATCCAAATTGACAAGCGATTTACCCATGCAATTGAGTTACACAACATGCAAACGTTATTGGCTTCTATAAATCTATATCCAATAAAATACTTCGTATATCATATTTATATCAAATACTAGTATCTATAGCTTGAGGAGCCATTATTTAAAAAAAAAAATAGAAATAAATAAATAAAATTTGTTGCCTATGATGATGGTGATTATGACACTACCTTTCCACTTATGACAACCAGAGTATGCATATAGCTTAGTTGGCACCTCGGAGCAGTTTATGCAAAACTGAGATTTGAATGTAAACCAAACTTGATACACGAGTCTTCAGAAAATGATCGAAGGTAAAATTAAAATAGGCCCAAGTTAAAAGTGAGACATAATTCCTCCATTCCTAGAAGTAGATGGTCATAACTCTCGTTCATCCCCTGGCACCCATCTTCAGTATCTGCATCAAACTGAATTTAGAAACATAAACCCGAAGTTCGCCTATCTTTTTTAATACGCGTAATTATTAACCCAATGCAATTTATATTCCAAATAAGACTTTAAAAAAGTATATCTTTACAGATCACATTACCATGAAACCAATTCTTCCAATGTGTTTACTTCGTAGCTATTGTATTCTTACGCTTTACTAATTTTTGCACTGCACTGCCATATCAATAACTTAATACTCTACTATTACGTTGTACCATTATTACCATAAATTTGCCTGCCGGTTAAATAAAAATGTAGAATTTCATTAACTGTTTATTTAAAAACTAGTGCCGGTACTTAAAAAATCAAAATGTTTACAACTTGCTTGACAATTTCTACACAATAATAACAAATATTGTCCAACTCTAACGTTTAGTTTCATACTTTTGAGATCTTTACATGGAAATTGCTTATTCCAAGTGCACCATAAGAACATCTAAAGATAAAACCTATCTAAGAAGATCCAAGAAAGTAGACTGCAGTGGTAATGTAATCTAATGGAAAAAATAAATGACTATGTATCATAGGAATGATTGCAATAGAAGTAATGGGGAAAAGAGGTAGAGGAACACCAAGAAGAAAATGGATGGATATGGTTAAAAATGACTTCAGAGAGAAAGATCAAACAGGGGCTGGATTCCGGACAGGGCTAGAGAAAAAAGAAGAAACATTTCCATAATCATTGAAATAAAAATATAAACAATATTTACAGAGTAACTTCAAAAATGACGTACAACTCGCAATAATTCCAAAACACAAATCACTTTGTCGAGAAGAGATGTTAAAAGAGAGACAGTATATAACATTGTAAAATGATTGGTTACATCGATATAGATAGTTACAGAAAATAAATACCAATGATGAGAGAGATAAATGAACTGCATTTGACGCAGGCATAGATCTTTGTTAACCAATCTTGGGAAGTAACGTAACGCAAGTAACGTTTCCTAGTAACGCGTTACATTTTTCCCAAAGTAACTGTATCGTTAACGCGTTACAAATTTTTAAGTAACGTACCTAGTTTGCGTTACATTTCGAATAAGTAATTATAATATAATGTTTGTTCCTTGTAAGTAAATTTCTCAAAATGGTGAAATGGAGCATGAACTATGTTAGTGACCAACATACAGAGAAACAGATAAGATCTTAGTTGCACCATGGGTGGAGTTATGGTGGCATTGGGGGGTATTGCCCCCAACTTTTTGACAGAAAATAAAAATGCCACTTATAAGATCCTTCAATTCTCATTTGTGTTTACCATGCCCCCAACAAAGTCGATTCTCTTCACCGACGAGGAAACATTCACAATCAGCACAATTAGGGTATCAACAGTATGTCATGGTCGAAAGCAGTCGTCAAGTGCAATTTTCTCTGAATAGTATATATATAGCATCATTGAAAGCCACTTGCTGGGACCATTCTTCTTACCACGACACACAGTGGGAAAACGTGCCATTTTGGTGGCTGAAAATTCGAAAACCAACCAACACCTATGCCTAAAATGGCAATACGTAATGAATCGGAGATAGTGAGCCCACGCAATTTCATTGAAAACAATGTGATAAGTAAGCTAATGAAGAGTGTAAGAGTCATTAAATGTTGACCATATTTACATTTTCTGTTTGTGTTCAAATTAAGCTATAAACTTCCGTGTTTGCGAAAACACCTCTTCGCCAGTTCGGTTGAGATTCTGAATATTTTTGGGATGTATCAAACACTTGGTACTTAACTAGTTCTTTATACATTGATAGTCGTATTATTTTATAATTATAACTGAAATACGTCTTTAACTAAATAAAGCTCAAAAATTTGTTTTTATTTATTATATATATATATATATAATGTGTGTAAACATTTAGTAATTGATGTAGGGAGATGGCGTTTTCATTTTTATTTTGTTTTGATGTACACACTATAAAGAGTTAATGGTGAAGAAACCAAGATCTGCCTATTAATTTTATATTATTATTTTGCAGCAAATATTGCGAGGTAACGTCGGGAGCTATTTCAAGTGTGGAATAATGCAGACGTAGTTCCGGATCGAAATACAGCAAAATGTCTCGCGAACAAACTAAAGGGACCTGCTGCATACATTGTTGTATTCTTCAGATCCCGTAATTTCTTCAATCTCACGAACTACTATTATCTATCGCAGTCATACAGAGCCTCTTTCACCAGATGTAAGAAATTTATTGTTAGATCCCTCGCTACCTGAGCCTTATGCAGGAACTCAGGATTCAAGCTCCGAAAGAGAATAGTTACAAGTGGTAATAAGTATTATCTATTTGTATGTAATGCATAGATACGTATAACATGGCTGTAAGATATTGGATAGAATTCTTGTGTAGGTGTAGTTCTTGTTGACTGTCAATCTATCTACATGTCACACTACATGTTTCTTCTTTAATTTCATAAAAGGATTCATACTAATAGAAAAAGTAACCACGCATACCACACTACGTTACTTCCTTCTCTGAACAAAGTGGCTATACATGGACGTTTTCCTCGTTATCTTTATGCAAGGTTCATTACACTACAAAAACCAAACATTCTGTTTTTCTCAAGTAAGTGGCTGTACATGTATAAAAATTCTTCGTTAAGTTCATACTACTACAAGAGAACATATATATAGAAAAACACTATGTTACGTCCTTCTCTAAACTATGTGGATATGCATGTACCAACGCATCTGATTTCTTCGTAAATTTCATTAAAGGTTCACACACTACTACCTCACTTTTGTCTCAATATACAATGTATGTGCTTACTTTTGTCTCTAGCATACGTGAATACACGTGCAGTAATATAGGTGTTTTATTTAGTAATTTCATAACAAATGTTTATGCTACTACAAAGAGTTACATCCGTATACACAACTATAATGTTAACTCTTTCTCTGAAAGAAATAGATATACATGTAATAATTTGTTTTCTTCGCTAATTTCATATCATGTTCATATTACTACTTTATATCACCATCTTTTGTTACTTTTTGCTGTAAAATCAATGGTTATACACGTAATACTATTGGTTTTCTTCATTACAGGTTCATACTGCTCCAAAGACGTAAATACGTTTGTTGCAAACTTTGCTACTTGTCTATTCCTCTCAAATAAATATACATACTGGTAACAATATGGGTGTTTAATTATTTAATTCCAAACATCATCTTATAGCAATATAAAAGGTGCAAAAGATATATAAAAACATGCTTTACTACAGCGCAACGAATTTTTCGCTGCTAGAATTAGAATTTTTCCCACTGTGCGACAGTTGCAAGGACTATCTTATTTCCTTGTTAATGTATGTGTGTCCATGGAGAGACGTGCATTCCAGCTAATGGATATTTTTTTGTAACTTAACTAACATTTTGGCTTCATATATTCCATTAAATTAATTTGGTTCGGGAATTGTATTCTCATTTTCCAATTTCTTTGAATATCTCCTTTCAAAAGTTTTTAACACCTATGTTCGTATAAAGCTTCTCATCTTTGGGACTCAGGAATTTGTGTAGTTACGGGACATCCTGTACATATATGTGTGGGGGTAGGGGGTGTAATAATTCCAAATGTTAAACTAAAATACATCTCAATCGTTTAAATGTTTTTTTTTTTTCATTATTACTTCTTATAGAACATTATTTAAGTACGTTTCTACTAATAAGTTTCATATAACACATTTTTAGACAAATAATTTTAAAAATGTAATTTCATTAAGCAAATATAGGTACAAAGTTTAAGAGAAAAATAAAGCTATAGATTTCTTTTAATCTTTTGTGCGCACACTATGTAATTTAGCGTGTTTTTATTCGACAGTTCACAACTCAACCTACAGCACTTTGCTATGACTTCGTTCGCTAGAATCTAGGGCAATTAAACCTAGAAAGTTGTCCAGTTCTTGATTCCAGATGTAGACAATTCTTTTGGCAAGAAGCAGTTGTTTCTGTGTGTAATTACATCATTATGATTTTTTTTCTGACACTATAAATCCTTAATATTCTCTACCTCAATGTTAGATTTTTTTCTAAAAATGTGGCAAGTCATTGGGAGGGTTCAAACTAATCCCGAGTTTACCATTTTCGTATTTTGTTATGATATTATTATTATTATTATTATTACAATACTGCAGTATCATGCAAGATAATTTCGTGCCAGCAGGGATGGAAATTATATTTTGGATTCATAAAGGAACACATATTGCATTAAGTTGTGCAATACAAAGAAATATAATGAGACAATTCAACAAATAAAGATAACTGTTAAGTTAAACATGCAGTTGTGGACTTGAGTTTAACACTGGTCTACCTCAAAAAATCAAAGGAATGAGAAGCAAAGATGCACAATTTCTTGTTTGTTTCTATCGACGCGTGCGATCGTTATTAAGTGCGAACTGACGTGAACATACACAAATATAAACTACTGAAATTCTAATCAGGAATTTTGTTACAAGAATCCTATTTTTCTTTCAGTTGTCAGACACTATGAATTTAAAATCGTAAAGGTTATTTTAACATAATGAAACATCCGCAGTTTTCCCTAGGTTTTAAATATTAAAATTTTTCTTCCTGGAAAAAGGTACAACCGTCATTAAATTTAACTTAAAACAGCTTTATTTTTGGGTCTATTTTAAAAATAGATTATCATTTTTGTTTAGTTTAACGTCCCACGTTCAGCACCGGGCTAAAGGAGACGGTGATAATGAGATGGATGACGATGGAATCAAGGAAGTATAAGGAAACGACAGAATGAAGAAAGTGGGAGGAAGCGAGAAAACCCCGAGAACAACCACACGCATGGCGTTTCTCCATCACAAATTCCAGGAACTCTGTGCACCAGAGAGAAGTAATAAATAATTGTTTTGTAAGGATTAATAATTTTAGATTCTTCTAATCGTGTCTCTATATTTATTTTGAATACTAATTACAGAGTTACTTGCTGAACAGGTTTACACAAAATAAATTTCCAAAATTCTGAAAAAAAAAAAATATATCGTTTTAAGAGTCCAGCTTGCAAAAAGTTTTTTAAAAAAATGAACTCTCTTTATGTACAGCAAAATTTGTCCAGGTTTTGCTTTACTTTCTGCTAGTTTGTAATATTTGCATTACAAGAAAATTTGATTTTACTTTTTTCCTTGAAACCTCCAAACCTTTTAAAAACAAAGATCAGTTTCCACTTAACCTCCTATGCAAAAGACGAGTCGATAAATCCCATGTTATACCAGAAAACAGTACCATGTTTTCAAATATGCTTGCTTTTAACCTGCTCATTTCAACTGTGTTCCATAAATTACTCCTTTGTTTTCGCGCCAAGGAAGTAACTGGACAAAGATATGTTTCGGGGACGCACGAATTGGCAGTGAAACAATTAGCAAATCGCGTAAAGCAGATGGTTAATCATTGTGTTCTGTTCGTAGTTCTTATATTTCCTCTACTTCCTTCGCTTTTCAAATCCTTCTACTTTTAAAATAAAAATATTTTATCAAATTTGTGACTTAAAATTACTGTAATTTCCTGTATTGTAGCAATATTGTTTATCTACAACGAAATTTTCATATACATACTGCAATATTATCGTTCAATTTCCATCTTTACCACAAAATGCCGGGAAAATGATCCAGAGCTAAAGGGAATCCATAAGGGTCTAGGGTCATTTTTTCGTACTTAATCTCTGAAAGGCAATCTAAGTTTATATGACTGGAAGTGTGCCTTCCATATACACGCTGAATTCAATTCAAAAAACTGCTTGTCGCTATCTATTACTGTTTTAGTTATCAACGTTGAAACTGGAAACAGTTAATTTCTACCACTTGCGGTTTCAGTAGAAGGATAACGGAGGATATGGAACCTTTCCTTGGGGCATTGAATCGATTCCACTTCACGATCTCTCTTACAGTTTTTGCTCTGATACTTGTCAACAAAACAGATGGACACAGCCCTCCTATAGGACTTCCATATAATACATTTGCACGGTATAGTTTGGAAATCTAGTAATTTAACCGTAAGTTTACTAATGAAAGTAAAATGGTTTTATATTTGAAAACATTCTCTAATTTCGACAAAATTATACGCGCATTCCAAAATTCAAAGAAGATAAAAGCTCCAGAGATCTAAATTTTTAAGGAACCCCTTTTAAGTTTTAAGAAACGAAACCACGTCACGGCTCGACACTTTCAAACTTGACAGCGATTTCACACCTGACTAAAGAAAGGAGAAAAATAACAATGGATTCCATTGATTCTCAGTTGATCCTTGGATCCTAAATTGTATTATTCGCGCGAAGTTATTGAGGAAAGAAATTTGAAACAATCAATGTAAGTGTTAACTGAATACACATGTATTAAATCTACATATATCTGATTATTGCATTACAATCTTAGTATAGATATCCTAAAATTAGGCTTTACAATATTATTATTTAGCTTGTCATGTAAATTAGAACAATATTAGAAATAGAGTCGTCAGTATTCTGTTACAAGGAAAAACTTAGGAATGAAATACAATTATAATTACAAAATATAAGTTTTATTCTGTTAAAAAAATACAGCACCACAAGTAAAAAAGTGTTCTGAACACTCCATTCACAAAAATACCTTATCTGTATATTACAAAACTCTCATCATCATCATCATACAATACATTAACCAATCTTATTTACATTACTGATATATGTAATCCTCACGTATTACACTGCAATTACGAATTTAAAATAAGAGTTACTTTTATAGTCAAAACTGAAGGTTTAAAAACATACAACAAAAGTTTGCCTCTGAAGCAACTTGGCCTCAAAATTACAATAAATTTCTAAGATTTTCTTTAATGTTTACAAGCAATGAAAACTTTAATAAATGTAAAGTTTTCATTTAATCCTTTATTACTCCATCCAACTTATACAAAGCATAAAAAACAACTCTTTTCTTCTTTGACGAAGTTACTATTCAAGCAACTACTGTAAGAGTAAGAATGTTCACCAAGCAAATAAAATTTATGGAATGATGACTGCCTCATCACTCTTTTACTATTAAATATTGTTGTACTTACGTAAATGCTTCTTCAAATATGCTACTTAGTTTTGGTAGCAAATATAATAATTTAATATAAGTTTCTTTACTTTTTATTCCCAATTCATTGATCAGCGTACGAAAGTTCATACTGCAAAATGAGTAAATAAGAAAGATCACACATATCTATTGCAATAAAGACGAAACTTTCACCGCTTATCCGATATGAAGTAATCAAATATCTTGTGTTACAAGTTAAATAATGGAATGAAGTGCCCCTCTCTTTCGTTTTATTCGTAAAATTGTATTAAATAACAATGCCCTTTCTACTTTTTCAAGACAACTTGAGGAGGAGCTTTCAATATGCCAGCTCTTCGTAAATATTGCACAATCAAAGGGGTTGCCATAAGGGTAATTGTTATTCGAACTGGTGCAAATACTTTATGAATTGCATAAGCCACCACGAACGTACTTGCTCCAACAGCCATATCCTTCGACTGCAAACTTTCTCCTAAGCCCAAAGTGTTCAGAAGTGATGCTACATCTATTCCACTGTAAAACAGGAAAGAAGTTACATTCAGAGAGCTGTTAACATTTTAAGACTGGAATTAAAACAATAAATAATGATTAAGCCTGTTGAATACCTGCGCCATTTTCGTTTCTCAGTCTGTTGACTTACATGGGAAACTATTCCTCTTTCTTTGAAATGAAAGGAAAATTTTAGTAGTTTGACTTTACTAGTTTCTCTTCATATCTATTTAAATGATCCTTACTTTCTGGAAATTAATTTCTAGAATATATAATTTTAAAAATATTTATAAATCAAATTTAGTTTAAGTGATATTAAATATGTATAAAAAACAAATTCATTTTTAAAATGGAATTGACATTTAAAAAAACTTGCAGATGAAATCAATAAAATTAAAATGTTTAAATTTCAGCTCAATTCGAAAGATAACAATATTTCCGCACACAAGTCAATGGCGGAAAGAGAAAGATGGCACAAGGTACTCAACAAACGTAAGAATGTTACTAAAATTTACATTCAAATTAGTACCCGAACATTAAAAATTGTAATCTTGATCAAAAATGTTTCAGTGAACTTGTCCCTTTTGCCACTACGAATCCTTTCAGGATTTTTTTTTTTTTTTTAAGAATCACATTATCGGTACCATTCCTACACTGTGAGCTATCTTCTTATTAACTATAAATGTACTTTTTTGTTTTATAAACTACACTTGAACAGTTAATTAAACCTTGTTCCAAATTTTCTTTGTTCTACCTATATGTCGCTTTAACCATGTTAAAACTCCGGGATGAGAAACAACAAACTTAATATCCATGAAAAAAAAAAAAAAAAAAAAAAAGAAAACAAACCTTACTAGAACATTTTAGTACGCAAAACCAATTATTTGAGTGCACTCACTGTTGTTATTTCTTTTGATCTAAATACCAAAATTATGCTATTAACTGATTTTAAATACGCACAAATTTAACTATATACGTATCTTTCTTTACATTCTATCTCTTCTAAGTATAAATACCAACGACTGAAATGTTTCTCAGGACATTTACAAACAATTTAGAATAATTAGGTAAATCTGAAACAGGTCCGCAATCACCCCAGAAGTTTGGAGAAAGAGAGGGCTTAAATATGCTAAGGGGGCACAAGTCATTAAAATTTTTTACCTGCCCAATATTATTAATTACAGAGATTTTGTATGGGTGATGAGTATAATTATTAACCTGAACAAAAACTAACACTCATGTTATGGGTGGATGCCTGAGACTCCTGTAATGAAATTCCATTTATTGAAGTATATTGTAAATTGCAGTATTTTAATAGCGCAATGAAACTACTACCTTTCTTATCAACCTTTTAAAGTTTCTCTTTCTTGTCACAATTTCTTCAACCCTAACTATCAATAAACTCTTTTATCCTTAATTTGGACATGGTAAATGCATGGTTAAATAGTGCAGTTTTCGCACTGGAAATAGGTTATCGCTTAGATCAGAGGAAAAATACAACAATAAGTGCAATCAAACAACTGGTTTTCTGAACTAAATGTTCTAGTGACGTAGATATTAAATATATTAGGTTTCTCATTTCTGAATTTGAATACAAGTAAAGAGAAACATAT
Source organism: Thermobia domestica (assembly GCF_964235325.1). Lineage (NCBI taxonomy): Eukaryota > Metazoa > Arthropoda > Insecta > Zygentoma > Lepismatidae > Thermobia > Thermobia domestica. Next base: position 200,619 of record NW_027655974.1, read on the forward strand.
CGACGGCGTTAAGGTAAAAGGTCGTAACCCTCAAAAATTTGAAGATTTAGATTTTCATGCTGGGCAACTCTAAGGCAAATACATCATTTCTTATTTTTGTGTGACCCTCATGTCATTTAGTATTTCACAGGTAAAATGTCTCAAGCCTCATCATTGTGGCATACAGCATTTTACTTAGTTACAAACTAATTGCACTCTTTGCATTAAGCCCCAGAAGCGTGGGTTGAAACATTTTACTTCAACAATAGTTATTTTGATACCTACATTGTTGAGCATTACTACGTCCATTGGGTGTCAAAAAAAAAGGAAAAAAAAAAAACTCTGCTACTAAAAAAACATTATTAGTTTATGCGTTACAGAAGAAAAAGCGCTTGAAGTGCTCTCCTAAATGTGTACATGAACATTATGAGTACGAGAGAAACGAACATTTTGGAGTTAGTTGTGAAATCCTCAGTTCGAAAGTGTTCTGAAGATAAAACATAAGATGTTGGCTTAGATCACGAACAATTTTTGCAGCGACCAGTTAGTGAAATGCAATGTTTCGATAGTACAGAGTCTAATGATGTTGATTTGTCGGGAATGCAAGAAACACAACCTGAAGAAGAATTCGAGTTTATTAATAGGCTGGTAGGCCTTCATACAAAGTTTAATGTGGAATATGATAGTTATAATGATACTAATTTACTCTATAATGATAGAGTGTTAAGCTTAACACAAGGAACGTATTCAATAAATGAAATGAATGAAAATAAACCATGGAACAAATATTAATATAGTGAAAAATCAGGCGGATGTGAATGCACATGTTAACAATAAAGTGGAAACAGGTCATGATGATCAGGTAGATATGGGTGCACATTTAAACAACGAAATGGGTACGAGTCAGGAATTCAATCAAAATGGAGGAAGAATTGCCTGCAGAAGTTTGTGATGATCTAACTTTAATGAACGAACAAGTGGAACAAGATGAAGATTTCACAAATCAGAGTGAAAATCGAATGCAAAACAGTATTTCACGGATTGGTGAAAAAGGAGAGCGGAAACGGAAGAACCTTTCTAAAGCACAAATTAGGAAGTCAAAAAAGCAGAAAGGGCAAAGTTACATGAACAAAAGTAAGAAGATAATGAGAACAAAAATATTACATCCTGATCCTTGTGCACATGACAAATGCCAAGATAAAAGGACGTATACCAAAATAGACAAAAACAGAAGTACTGCTTTACTTCTACTTACCTACAGAAAGTAGTCGAGTTAAGGTGTGCCAACAGTTTATCCTTAAAACTCTTGATATTACTCAGAGGAGTTTGCAATACACTTTTGATAACAAAACAGAGATTCGAACACCAAAACCAGACAAAATCTCTATCAGCTGTACCTTCCCATTATTACCGTCGAAGTTCGAATAAGTTATACTTGCCAGTGGCATTCAAAAACCTTACTAATGTGTACAGCAGTGGCGTATACTGGTTTGATGGTTAGAGCTATCACTAACCTTTATACCATCTGTACATTATTATTATTATTATTGTATTATTATTATTATTATTATTATTATTATTATTATTATTGACATTAATGATACAGTTTTGACATTATTATACAGTCTTCAAATAAGAGAAAACCTTACAACACACTTTCCTTTTCTCAAGTAGATGAATATGATTTTCTCCATTAGCAAGACTTATAGGACAGAAAAACGATCGTACGTTTCCGTCGATCATTTGTTACATGAAGCATCCCTACATTTTGCTTTGATAGATGCTAACCCAACTCAACAGAGGAAATGGAAACTGTCCGAGTAATAAAGAACGATGGTATAGGCGATTACCCAACGAAGGAGCCTCAGTCTGGGAGAACCTTGGCAACGAAACGCAAATAATGAAACAAGTATTTATAACAGCTATGAGAACTATTACAAAATACTATAAAACACAAAATTTTCGTTGCGTTGACGCAAACTGCTACGGAACGACCCTCAAGGTATCCGAAACAATTCCCAGAGATCCTCAAAATGCCTTGTCATTACACGTATAATTTTCCTCTACTCTTAGCTCACGCCCAATTAACCAATTTTTCTAGAGGCAACTGCTGCTACCTGGCAGCCCGTTCGTATGCTAGGGGCGGAGGGGGAGCGAAGGGGAATGCGGTGATACGGTTCTTGCTGTAGTAGCTAAAGAGTGGTTTCTGTTGTGTTGTCATATCGAATACCTTTTAAGTTAGCGAGTCAGACTGCATGCAAAGAAGTTAGTGGATCTTTTTAAATACGTACAGTTCTTAGAAACTTGTATCATTGAAAGAAGATACTAAAGTATGAACTTATCGATATAATTTAGTTTATATTATAATAACTTTATTTTGTAATATTCTAGGGCTACCGCCTGTAGGTCCGGTAGTCCACAAAATACGCCACTGGTGTACAGAATCTATGTTGCCTTTTGCAAAGAAAACAGAAATACTCCTGTAAAACAACAAGTGTTCAAGCATATTTTTAACAAGTAATTTAACATTGGAATCCATTGTCTGAAGAAAGACAAGCGCTTACAATGTCAAAACTATAAGCACGGGGAAAATAACGCTGATGATGTAGAATATGAACAGTACTTGAAAGAAAAAGAATTTGCAAAGATTACATTTGAAAAGGATCAAATTCGTGCTAAGGAAGACAAGTCATTTTTATGTGTATCTTTCGATTTGCAGAAAGTATTAAACACAACTCATGGAGAGAAAAATATGCTTCTCTACTACACAAGAAAATATACTATTTACAACTTAACCATTTATGAAAGTGGTACAAGAGATGGATTTTGTTACGTTTGGGGTGAAAGGGATGGAAAAAAGGGGATCTAATGAAATTCGCAGCGTTCTTTATCGATAACTGTGTACAGTTGATAAGAGAGGCACAATTAGAGAAATAGTTCTGTACTGTAATAGTTCTCCTGATTAGTACAAGAACAGGCAAGTAGGGCAATGTTATACTACTTTTTGAAAAACTATACAAGCATTTTATCTGTAATGATACATTACTTGATTCCTGGTCGTACCAACATGCCAATTGACTCCATCCATGCATGCATAGAATCAAACTATAGAGACAAAATTGTGTGGGCTCCTTCTGAAGGGCCAACTATTATCACCAACAGCAGAATCTCACCAAAGCCATATAATGTCGAAGTGCTTTCTCACCATTCCTTACCAAATTGGAAAGAATATCAAGATTCCGTATTGCCAGATTCAAGAACAAGAAGCGTCAAAGGCAAACAACTGAGGATTCGTGAGGTGTGCAAGGTCCACCTATATAGAGGAAATGAAGAGGCTGATGTGTTCACTACACAGATGCCAATTCCTACAAGACTCCGTGAGAGACAAAAGAGAGGAACAAAGGACAGTTGTCAGTTGAAATGCCTCTACTCAAACCGTCTCCCAATACCAATACAAAAATATAAAGATTCGAACTCTTTGTGTGCAAAAGGAGTAATTCCCTCCAGATATCATAAGGAGTACAAAATGCTTCCCAAGAAAAACGATGTTCCGGACTGTTTAAGTGAAAAGGATGAAGATGAAGTGAATGATGAGCGTGAGCAAGGTATGAATATAAACATATTGAATTTAGTGTTTGATTATTAACCCTTTAGCGCGCAGCTTTTCATATATGCAAAGTTTACTTTGAAATTGTATTGCACCATGTAGATTCTAGTTCGGACATAGTACAGCAGCTTTGTGTATCAGCTAAGATGCCATTTCACTAATGAAGTTCTGAATTTCCTGCTAGATGTCATAGTAAGCCAGCGTTGGTCTCTCTGTATTACTTGCTGCACGCATTTTCATCTTGTCATCTTTGAGCTTTCTTTGCTCGTTTAGGTGGACACGTTTTGAACTGTTGATTTTTTCTGTTAGACAGAAGTGTAATGAGTGCAAAAGTGCAAGTGTGCTGACATTCGTCACGTTTTATTGGTTCTATCTGGTTTTAGTGGACTTTTCAGATGTCAACGCGCAACTCTGCATCCAACTATGCAAACACCATTAAATATCCCATAGACCACATATGCATTATTATTTTTTTTTTTAATCCCTTGTTTCCTACACAAAAACCACTTCAAATTAAAAAACGATCAGTTTCATCGGAAAAAATGGTGCGTTAAAGGGTTGATGTTTCTGGAAGTACTTTCCTATTAGTTTTCCCAGTATTTGCATAATTCATTGGACACTATTGGACCGTATAAATGAAACACATGAAGAAAGTAAAGTGTGAAGCCGACGAACGAAAGACAGTGAATGTCTATACAGTGAAACCTCTCTAAAGCGGACAGCCGTGGGGAATCAAAAATTGTCCGCTATAGAGAGGTGTCCGTCTTAGAGAGGTTTCGATATTTTCTTACGTAAATTAGTAAATAAGGTGATATGTAATTACAAACTATTGAAGGTAATTTATCAAACCGTTCTATGACTGGTCATGTCGACATCTGCGGATTCTCCACAAATCGCTTTGAAAGAAATTTTGTGTCTAATCCGAAACTTCTCTAACCACTCGTTCGAGACCTTGAAATCTGAAACATTCATTTCTGTTGCTACCTCCAAATTCTTAGCTTTTAGCATCGACCCTAACACAGGATTTTTTTTTTTCATTCCGCTCTCTATGAAAACATTCACTTGCACACCAACTTTGTCCAATGAGACACTATTTTCATTGTCATTTTCACACCACAACTTTATTAACTTGTCTTGGTTTTATATTATCTGAGGTGCTTGTGTTTTACCGATCCAAAAATTTTCAGCTATCCTTCGCACACCTCAGTATTCTTCGAAAATTCAATCAATTTGATTTTAACATTAGCGCTTCTCGTGGCATTTCGAAAGCTCACAACAACTTACACCTTATTGCTTATTCGATGCAGAATGACTTCCGTCTACAAATAGAGGCACTAAGACAATATGCGAATACGCGGACAAAAAATACCAAACATGTCTTCTGCTTGATTCCAGCGGAACAGTAGAATGACGTGTCATCCCAAATGGCAGGCAACTGTCAATCACTTTTGATTCTAAAACAGGTTGGGTGGGAGTGAAATGCAAGCAAAGGATATGAGGGTGTTGTTAAACAAAGACGCTTCATCTGAGTTTCTGAACAGCCAGTTGACGAGGAAAAATGTTATTACAATGCTTCCTTGGTGATACATGCATGCATTTCTGAAAATGTATTTTTTCTGTACTTTTCAACTTGTTTCTAGAGAAAGTGTCCGTAATATGGAGGTAAATAATATCTATAAGAGACAGAAAAGACTGTCCGTATCCATACTAGAGAGTGTCCGCTTTAGAGAGGTTTGTCAACATGTTTTTTTCCTATTACACTGTTTGGGGATTTAACACCGTCGATGCAGAACAAAGGAAACTCAAGACAATGTTTCACTAACCGTTCAAGTTTGGTTTCTAAAGTAAAAGAACATTTACAGCAAATAAAATAGCTTAGTTATTTTTATTTTTACAATACAGAAATGTTATTGGTGATGTGATTCTTCAAGTAACGTAAAATTTCTCAAAAAGGACTCGTACTGATGAAAGTGGCAAGTAGTTGCTGAAACATTTATGGCCCAGATTATCATTTCTATTGTTTAAGGACGCATTCATTATTTCATTAAGCAATCTTAAAACTGTTCTTAAATACATGGGTGTAAGCAGGGATCTGGGTTTCGTTGGGCATCACATTATGCAGAAATAAACTTAATACAATATATACGCAAACACTGAAATGAGATGAATTTGGGAGCTTGAAACCATTTTCTCACTCCTTCTTTTATGAAATTCTGCGCAGGCTATTTCTTAAATATAAATATAGTTGTGGCTTGAACGAGTGCAGCGAATGATACCATTTTCTGAGTGAATGACGCCGGCTTCAAGAGTGACGGATTATATGGCTGTTCAGGGAAAACTGGGTAGCGTAGTGATTAATGCATAGGTACGGTACGCCGAAAATCCCGGATTCGAGTTCCGGCTCCATCGTGCATTTTTCACTCTGTGTATTATCGAATTTACTCCTAGAGGAATTGGTGTAATAAAAACCGGTTCTTTCCTTCATTTGTCAATATATGTTAAATAGCATGTAACCTATGCTCGTTCCTTTCCAGTTTCTCCAGAAAATCATCTTCGTTCATTTTCTTAGTATCTCGTCTGACTGAGAACTTTTTTACCCCTTTTGAACGAATGTGACGAATTCGCGAAGTACTATTAATTCGTGCTTCCGTGACTAGAGGTGTAGCAGTGGCCGCAGGTGCCAATTGCAACGAATTCCCGACGTAACCGCTCAGCTCATCCTTGCTTAATCTGCCACATCTATTGACGATTTTGCCTACGTCTGTGTGGATGAGGATTTTGGCGGCAATAGAGGAACGCGTTCCTGCGCTTTTGCTTATTTCTTGTTTTGTTCCACTGGAAAATAGTGCTTATAATATTAAAAAAATTCTGACATCTATAAATGGTCATAGTGTGCATGAACGCAATGATGATCGTTTTGGACCAAACATTTCTCGAGGTATTACAGTAATGTTATTAAGACACTTTTTCTACACATACTAGAAATACATAGTGATAGAATATTTTTCGCATACTTTTCAGTTGGTCCGAGTTTAGTAACCTTAGTTCATGTAAAATATGTAACTGAATATTTTTTCAAACTATTTCGCGTAATTCCGGTATTAAGGAGTTAATTTAGCAGAGCACTATCTAGCCTTTGTTGCTGTACTCCCAAGAAACTTCGAATTTAAAATCTCAAATGGAAAGTTATCAAGTTTTGTTATCTTTCCTTTCCTCTCTAATTTTAAACAACTTAATATTTTACTATGAATTTATCTGAACGTAGTGAACATTCTTCACACCAGAACGAGAAACTTCGTTAATTTCCACTTTTTGACCAAGGAAACTAATATCTTTAATAACAGTATAATAATAATAATAATAATAATAATAATAATAATAATAATAATAATAATAATAATAATAATAATAATAATAATAATAATAATAATAATAGGGGGGAAATGTTGCGCTATTTTGTGTAAGATATATAGTTTAAATTCAATATAAGTCTTTTCACCATTTACTCAAGCTCCATATACGGGACAAACTCGTAGTTCCCTGAATCAGAATGATCAAGAGTGAATTTTTTATTATTATTAGTTTTTTCTAAATATTTTTATTTTATTTATTTATTTATTTATTTTTCAATTTTGTAGTTCACTGTTTAAAACCAGGAGCCTTTAAGTTGGGAAAGATTAAAAGAAAAACAAATAAATGACTGGACATACCTGGAAACAGCCATGTAGCAACCACCCAAAGATAATAATGATATTCCAACGTGAAATACAATGACAGTAGCTCCGTATTCTTTCACAGCTCTTTTCAGTTTCTCTTTTCGCGATAACGAGCCGTGTTTCTCATTCACTGGTGAAGTACTTTGTGAATAAGCAAGATAATTCAAGCGTGAAATACAATTTCTTGAATCTATACATAGAGAGTGATACAAGGCCTTCTGCCCAGTTAATGGCTGCATATATAAAAGTGTGTTAGTATTTTTAGATAAACTGTCCCATAACAGTAAACTACTTTTCAAGTTTTTCTTATTGTGCATACCTTCTTCCGTTTCTTCTTCAGATTCTTTTACCATTGCTCTATAATGGGTGTTCTGAAGATCTTCTGCTATATACTTGTGGCCTTGACCCCAACTTCCTCCAGGCATATTTAAATGGGTTGGTGCTTTACCTTTAATTTTGAAAGGCTTGGGTACATTGGTCTGCATTACCGAATGAAGACTGACCATTCCCATACAATCATAACTATCAATACGTTGATCAATAACACAAGGTGGTAACTCGGCGGCCTGTTGTGATCGTGTTGAAGAAACACAACTTACTTGATCGCTCATAAAACGAGTGCCAAAAACACCTGCATGCTGAGAAAGAACCACAGGCGCTGAAAGATCGCGAGTGCGCTGTGGGGAAAACTGAAATTTCTTTCCGGCATTTAATTCTTCAACATTGGCTGGAAGAGGAATAGTGGCAACTTGAGGCAGAGATGCTGCTGCTGTTACATGCAGAGACTTAGCTGATGAGGAGCACTTGTCTTCGGAGTTTTCAGAATCTGAAATAAATAATATATATATACATAAAGAGTAACTTATTTAATTGCATTTATCGAAATTCAGAAAGAACAAGTAAACATAAACGAACAGTTTTATATATATATAAAAAAAATCTCATACTACCATTTATCTATAAACGCAATGTATCAGCAATGTGCATTCCTTTTATAATTCTGAATCTGCCCACAGTATTTTCAGAAAAAATAAACAGTATATTAGTCAGCAACACTGAATTTTACGGGTTGATTTCATATTAATTTCAAAATATTGCAAACTATAAAATACGGTATTCAACTTTTACACCAAACGAACGCAATAAGCTAAAACTACCTGTTTTTAAGAAAGAGATCTCATTTATTGTTCAGCAGTACATCTTTACATTAAGTGTGAAACCATACATTTTGATCACATTTATCAATAAATGAAAAATTTCTTGGAAACAATAGTTAGTTTAGATTATAGTACAGCATAATTGTTATTACAAGGCAAACAATCTCAGAAAGGAAAAAATCATTAAGCTTTTAAATAAATGTAAACTTTTAAACAATCTCATATTTGTCAAATTCAAGCCTAAAACTCTCCTTATCCCACATCCCCAAACGATGAAAGATATGGCTACGGAAAACGTGGGAAATAATACGCTCTCCCTTAAAGAAACTTGGGGAAAAGAAGTTTGACAGATACATAGGATGCAAACTCAGTCCCAATGAAGAGGATGGAAACTCTTGTAATTCTAATACATTCAAATCATAGAATCTGAAGCACGCATAATCTCAAGTACACTTTACTGTTACTGAATACATGTGATAATGCGCATTAGAAATTTGAAATTACAGTTAACATCATATGAATACTTCTAAGTCCCCCACTAAAAAACAAACTATTTAGTGACTACAAATGCCATTAAAGAAACTAATAACTTAAGTCCAAAAAGTAAAAACTGCTCAATTGGACTAAGAATCGAAGCCAAGTATCCGGTTTACTGTGCCTGTATGTTAATCACAACGCTACCTAGTCCGTTTTCTGATCAGCCAAAGACATTTTCAATTCTGAGGTTGGCGTATTTCTCCTGTCTTCCACATATTAACTTCACTTTCCATACTACTACTACTACTACTACTACTACTACTACTACTACTACTACTACTACTACTACTACTACTACTACTACTACTACTACTACTACTACTACTACTACTACTACTACTACTACTACTACTACTACTACTACTACTACTACTACTACTACTACTACTACTACTACTACTACTACTACTACTACTACTACTACTACTACTACTACTACTACTACTACTACTACTACTACTACTACTACTACTACTACTACTACTACTACTACTACTACTACTACTACTACTACTACTACTACTACTACTACTACTACTACTACTACTACTACTACTACTACTACTACTACTACTACTACTACTACTACTACTACTACTACTACTACTACTACTACTACTACTACTACTACTACTACTACTACTACTACTACTACTACTACTACAACAACAACAACAACAACAACAACAACAACAACAACAACAACAATAATAATAATAATAATAATAATAATAATAATAATAATAATAATAATAATAATAATTCGTCTTCTGATCAGCCTAGACACTTTCACTTCTCAGGTCGGCGCTCAGCTACAGATTGTGTGAGGAAAATTCTGTCATTTCTTCCGCCTTTTACATAAAATTGAACAATACTAGTTTTCTCAAGTTATTTAAAAATGAAATTGCATTCAAGTAAGTAATATTCTGGCTAAATTAAGCCATTTCTTAGGGTAGATCCCTACTTCTCGAAAAGAAAGAAAAAAAAAACAAATCTTAGATCCAGTCGCCAATTCTGAAATGCTCTGTTTCTTTAAAAAAAAAAAATCGTTTTACAAATCCCGAATGGATGACGCCAAATTTTATATACACGTAAAAAAAATAAAAATATATAAATATAATAAAGTTTGTCTAACCCAAAACGCGCAACTAACCCATGCACGAAAAGAAAACTTCAGATTCTTTTTAAAGTAGTATACCAGTCATGAGATCCAGCAAATTGTTCATTTCGCCGTTACACATATATACAGGGTGATTCAATAAGAAAGTACCAGGCCTATATCGCAGCTAATACTGCACGTAGAGCCTTCAAACAAAAAATTGCATTACCAAATCGTATGTGTAGAATGCAATAAAAATAGTAGTGAGACCAGTTGGGGTCTCGAATACCTCCAACTGGGGGCAACTTCAAAATTTGAAATGGAAAGTGGTATAACTGTTGGAATCGTTCGAAAGGACATTAAATGTCATGCAACTTTTAGAGGACAAAAGCCGCTCGAGGCGTTGTTGCAGACTTGTATCTGACTACCCGTAGCAGGCCTTTATCTTAGCTAATAATGCACATCAAACAAACAATTGAACTACCAAATCGTATGTGTAGACGTCAATAAAAATAGTAGCGACACCAGTGGCGTATCGTGAATATCTCCAACGGGGGGTCATCTGCAAAATTTGACATGGAAACAGGCGCTGGTTGAGCCTCCATTGAAACAAGCATACAATGGGAGAAACGTCGAGAGGAAACACGTTGGCATATTTCTTCGTCTGTGGCAGCAACACGATCGCATTACGAGGTCAAAATCAGATGATGAGAGGGTTTCTGCATGCGGAACCAAAGGGAAGAGCAAATACTGGTCTGAAACGAACGGGAAGTACAATTGTACATACGCGGAATCACACCGTGTAAGTGGCGACAACAATGGCGTCAGCAAGAAACTACGACGGAAGGGGGGGAGGGTACATACTGTAACAGTAAGCAGAGGTACATTTGCTGCTGTTGAATGAAGCTCTAAATAGGGAACCAATGACATACGCAATATTTGAAGAAAGTTGTTTCCGTATGGCTGCGACAGAAGCGCAGTGGATGGAGGGAACTATGATGAGGGACAATGTACGATGCTATAACAAAACGGAAGAAGAAACTATTGGTTGTAACGAAGAAAGACGAACCGAATGTGGTGTTGCCAAAGCATGGAACAAAACATGGGGACAGAAAGCTGAGACGTTGCAATCAAGCCATTGGAGAATGAGTAAAGAGTTAAAGAATCAGCTTACCTTCTGCGGAGTGTAGTCGACGCCCCCTGGCTTTCACAAATGTTCAAAGTGATGTCCCCAAATAGCAGTACAGCGATTTATTCGCTGTACGTAATTGTGAGCAACAGCTTCCAACTCGGCCACGTTGATGGTCCAAAATGCGGTTGTAATGCGGTCTTGCATGTTGCGAATTGTAGTTGGTCGATTGACATACACAAGATCCTTAATTCGACCCCAGAAAAAAATAGTCCATACAAGTAAGATCGGGCGACCGCGGAGGAAACTGTGGATTGGAACCTCTTCCGATCCAGCGTTGCGGAAATAGAACATTTAGCTCTTCCCTACACATGGCAGCATTATGGGCTGGACAGCCATCTAATTGAAAACCACAGCGTCTGACGTATATGGAGCGGTACGTTTTTCAATAGCGGCTGTAGATGGTGTCGCAAGAAATCACGAAACATTGCACCTGTTATATAACCAGCAAAAAACCATGGCACAATGACCTTAGTCCCTACAATGCCACCCCACACATTAATACGCTATCGGTGTTGCCGATTGACTTCTCTCATCCATTGAGGATTCTCCGCTGCCCAGTAATGTGCATTGTGGAGATTCACGTTGCCATTACTGCAGAATGTCGCTTCATCAGTCCATGAAATGAAGTGAATGAAATTCGGATGTTCTCTCACGCGATTGACCACCCAGTTGCAGAACAGAAGCCGTAAATTACAGTCCACATCACTTAGGTCTTGATGCAGATAGAGGTGGTACGGGTGAAAATGTCATTTTCACAGAATACGCAGGACAATACCTTGACTGAAACCACGATCTCGTGCGATCTGCCGCGAAGATACATGAGGATTTACTGCAATAGCGGCAAGTACATCAATGGCAACGTACTCATTTTGTACGACTCTTCTCCGGACACCATAGCGTCCACGCATGTTGCCTGTCTGCCGCAATCGTGCTGCTAATCTCCGCAGCAGATTGTGGGAAATAGCTTGTCGCTGTGGATAGCGTTCAGCGTATAATCGAGCTGCAGCCCTATAATTTTCCCGGCATTCCCCTAAAATAATGAGTATTTGGAATGCCTCCAAATTCGTATACCGCATGAGTGTTATTTACTACCGACACTTCCTACTACAATCACTCACACATCAACACAATCAAAGAAGTTTCACTGCTTGTGGAAGTTCGTATTCGTCCCGTTACGAGCTTGTAATGCACAGGGGTAGTAGAACTTAATGCATGACACCTTGTCCAGTACACGGACCACTTTAACTCACTGCAGAGGTTAATCACTCTCGGACTCTACACGGTTGTTACCTGTTTTGGCTACAGCATCGCTCTTTCTGCCCTCTGTCTGACATAGCAGCAATCGACTGTTTGAGGCCGCATAGACTGTTTTGAGTAAGGTCATGTACGTGTTAGCTACTGGATCTACAAGAGTACCACCACACAATCACTGGCAACGATAAATGAGTGTGCTGTTCGAAACAACAACAAACAAGCCCACAACACATGTTCCCGGATTTGGGAGATATTTCATATTGTACGTACGCACACAAGATACATCGCGCGTCTACTTCATTGTGGGTCTGGGCTACCCTTGGCTTAGGCCCCGAGTTAATCCTGCAAAGGGTCGGCAGTTGTTTGCCACGGCATGATTTGCACATACCCTCCCGGCATTCGCCTGGCGTGACTGGGGACACCCTCGCACCATCTGACTTTCACTTAGTAATGTGACCGTGTTGCTGCCAACGAGGAAGAAAGATGCCAACGTGTTTCCTCTCGACGTTTCTCCCATTGTGCGCTTGTTTCAATGGAGGCTAAACCAACCCCTCTTTCCATGTCAAATTTTGCAGATGACCCCCGCTCGTTCTTATTGACTCACCCTATATATATATATATATATTGATAAAAACGAAACATTCTACTCAAAATATAATATTAATTTGGAATAATTGCTTTTTGCTTTTATTGCTTTCAGATAATATCACTATTACAAGCCATAGGATAGTTCAATCCAAATATCCAAGACGAAGAAAACTGCAATAATTTCATCAGAGATAAATTACAACAGTATTCCACATTGATGTTCATACATGTTTATGTTCTCATAAAATTTTAATCTGTACCCAAATTCTGAATGTATTATTCGATTTGATTAATTACAATTCAATAAAATTAGAATAATTACATTATTTGGCTTTCATTATTTAATTAGACCGTTCAGACTGGAGCTTTTGTTCATTATAGTATTATGGATAGCCATCTACGGAATCTTATTAAGACTGACTGACAACACATTATACATATATATAAACCACGAAATTAATATGGACTGATCCAATGTAATCACTCCCTAACTGGCATAATGTGTGTCCCAGAATAATGAATAAATACAAAAGAAAACTAACCACCATAGTCCTTATGCATTGAATATATTGGTTGCATGTATTGCTACAATCTATCTTCTTTATAAATCAATTTCAAAGCAGTAGCCAACACTAAGCATCTCCGGCTATTACATCTAGCCATAGAAGAGAATACCATTACACTATAACTACTTCTCGATGATGATTCATGAAATATATACATATGAAATGCAGCTACAAATGAAAGAATATCTAAGGGACAGACTACTGGCATTACTACGGAACGCATTCTTAGCAATCTACATATCAAGACCTACAGTTGGGAGACAAAACATTTGTATGCATTTTATCAGCACCATCTCTCAATATAACCAAAATGATAATTACGAGTCAGTCTTGTTCTAGGAAGGAGAGCAAACTGAAGCTGAATTCCCATTGAACGGATACATGAGGCTAAATTATATTTCCCATGATTCCTCCTGATATTTATATAATAATAACTATTTCTCAATATGACGTAATGAAAATTATATTGATTCTGGCTGATAGGAAAACTGACAGCAGAAAGAAAATTTGTTCGAAATCAACATTATATCAAAACCGAATGTTATAAAGCTGTAACAACTGATTTCATTTTCTGGGAAAGAATAAAGAAGTGGAGACATTTCTAGGATATGGATAAGATGCGTGACGCAACACTAATTTAGTTACACATATCAATAACTTGAGACATTTGTATATTTAACTAAGTTGAAATTGTCATCACAGTTCCTACACATGCACTATATTATCACGGTAGCATTATGATTATAGCTCCGTCGCCATCTTGAGCTGACAACTTCAATCTCTGGTAATTAAATATAGCAAATTAGGCTACCTGAACTGCAGGTACTTTTACTCATAGGCATAGAAATCTTGACATAAGTGAGACTCCGACTCTGCTTTCCTCTCTTTCAGGGTGGGATTCCAATGATGTCCTGATTCCTACAAAGTGGCATCCATCGAACCAATAGGTCGATGGTGTAGCCGAAACAGGTTAGACAAAATTTTAACGGAAACCTCCTTAAACACCAAATGCAAAACAGGTTCAGCCGAGATGTTAATTTAGTCACAGGTTTAGGTCTAATTTGCAATAATTTCCGTCTTCATTTTTAAATTTTCAGGAGGTCCCTACCACCGACTCCTTGTTGATTGTATCATCTTCTTCTTATATATATATATATATATATATATATATATGGTGATCAGAAAAATGGAAACACCTATAGTTGGCAACAGTCAGATGTATGGGTAGCAGTGATGTCGTGGCGCCCGCAGCGCCGGACCGCTGGTGGTGGTGTGTTAGGTCGGTCTCCATACTACGTCAGGCGCAGTGGAACAGCAGTGTCCAGTGGCTGCAGCAGACGGAGGTAGTGTAAAATGGGAGACCTCTCAGATTTTCAAAGAGGGCAAATTGTTGGTGCGCGGTTATGTGGAGTGAGTGTGACGGCAGTGGCTACTGTGTTAGGTGTGTCGCGTGGGACAGTGTCGAAAGTGATGACGGCCTACACAACACACGGGAAAACCACATCGGGGAAGCGGAACAGTGGGCGGAAGAAAATCATGAGTGACAGTTCACGCCGGGTATTAAAGCGCATTGTCACGCAGAACCGTCGTGCCACTGCGGAGCAAGTGACGGAGGAACTCAATCAGCACCTCCCCCACCCTGTTTCGACAATCACAGTCCGCCGCGAATTACATGACATGAACTTACGGGGTCGTGTTGGACGGACCAAACCGCTCATCAGGGACCATAACGTTTTCGCACGCCGCAAATGGTGCCGCGACCATGCAACTTGGACCGTTGAGGACTGGAAACGTGTGATATGGTCAGATGAGTCATCCTTCACCCTATTCCCAACCACGGGCCGTGTTTGTGTGTGGAGAACGCCCAAAGAAGCTTGTGATCTGCAGTGTCTCCGCCCAACTGTGAAACATGGCGGCGGCTCGGTGGGCGGAGACACTGCAGATGGTGCGGCGGCGCCATATCATGGTTTTCATTGGGTCCTGTGGTCACACTTAGCGGACGAATCACTACCAACGATTATGTTGCAATTTTAGGAGACCACTTGCATCCTATAGTCCGGATGTTGTTCCCAGACAATGACGCCATCTTCCAGGATGATAATGCACCCATTCACACAGCTGGCGTTGTTGCAGCGTGGTTTGAGGAACATCGGGATGAAGTTCAACCCTCCCCTGGCCCGCCCAATCCCCAGATCTCAACATAATTGAACATCTGTGGTCCGTCTTGGAAACACGACTCCGGCGACGATTTCCACCTCCATCCTCTCTCACAGAACTGGCCGATGCCCTGCACGAGGAATGGTGTCAAATTCCACTTGCTACCACTCAAGACCTCTATGTCTCCATCCCATGTCGCATCAAGGCTGTTCTGAAGGCGAAAGGTGGCCCGACACCATATTAATCTGGTAAGTTGCAATTTCGTTCAGGTGTTTCCATTTTTCTGATCACCATCTGTATATAACATAACTACTTGCACACAGTAACTATATATGGTGATTATTTAGAAACACCTACGAATTATTCGCTATTGCAACCATGTATATCTTATTATTATTATTAAAATTGCATCCTATCCCTTTTCTGTTAAACTTTACCGTTCTAAAGACGTTCAGGATAATTTCACCTCTCTCGCTTATTGGGTCAGGTAAGAACAGACATAGCTTTCTAAACACAAGAGTAACGCATTACTTTTATTGATAGTTGAATAGCAACTGTCGTCATCAATCTCAAGCTTCATTAACACGAAGAAGATGATGCTAAATGCTCACTGACAACACCCATCGCAAACGCGAATTCTGGTAAGCATTGGAATATTATAAAACTTTACAGTGTACGTAATCCAATCTACAAATTTATTATTTACATCTTATGTCGGTCTTATGTACTAATTTACGCTATTTTGATGTTGCAGATTTATGAAAAATGAAATGAAATCTTTGGTGGAATGAAGAAAGTGGGAGAAAACGGGAGAACCCCGAGAAAACCCACGCACACGGTGTTTGTCCACCACAAAGTTCACATGGCGTGGGCTGGGATCGAACCCAGGACCCCTAGCACCAGAGGTGAACGCTCTACCACTGAGCCACCGCGGCCCCTCTGTTGCAGATTTAGTATAACTTGCCAATGTCAGTATTATCGCGGTGATCTTATACTAAAGTTTACGAAAGTGACATCACGCGTATTGGTTTGTTTACTTTCACACAAACAATAGCAAGTCAACAGTTTCCTACGGCTTAGGTCAAGAATAATAACCCAAAAGCAAGTATAGTGAATCAAAGAAAGAATCAATGGAAAATTAGCCTAACAACAAATACACTCCAATAAACATATTAACGGTATCAACGCTGCACTAATCAACTATACGGGGGCACATAATAGTAACACAGACAAAAAAAAAAAAAAAAAAATCAATGTACCGTTACCGATAAACCGGTACGTTACAAAATAAATTCACTTTAATAATAATAATAAAATCCACTTTCCAGGATTTTTTTCTCATAGAGCAGAAATCTGAAGAGCAGTTTATGACAACTGTCGAGCATTCAAAATTCTACACTATATGATTTTTTAAAAAATGCTATCCTACTTTCCCTTTAAAAATAAATAAATACATGAAATTATGGGAAATGTAGTAACGAGTTTTGCTAATGGACTATATTTGAATAACATTTACGCATGTAAGCTTATAAAAATGGCTTTAAATTTCACGGAAAATCTTTAAATAAAAATCAGAAGAAAGGATATTTCTTTACATCCCTGATTTATGGAAATTGTGCATAAGTTATCCCTTATTTTTAGAAATAACAGTTCAATATAAGGTTGCCAGATTTCCAGAAGCCCAAGTTCGTATATCCTTCGGGTTTGAGGACCAACAAACTAAATCTACGGGCTTAAATATAACCTATAATTATCTATGCCATTTACATCTATGTTGTACTTAGTCAGTGTAAATTATTTACAAGAATTAAATTTTCGTTGTAACCAAAGCCAAGGTTCACATTTCTTTCATTGTTGTGACGGATGTATTATCGCGCGGCACCAACACTATTTTTATTTAATGATTTGACAGATGTAAGAAACTAGTTTAGATAGAACGAAATACACTTCTTACTGCTAAGCACAAGCGATGAGAAGAAACAATTATCAGATTAAGATCACTTTAAGGTCATAGGTGATCTGGATTAACAATTTAAGCCTCTTGAAGAAGTATCTCAAAAGAGGCTGAAAAGAAAATGAGACGTTTTAAAATGAATAATATATTGATATTATATAATATTGATAGGGAAGAAAGTAATAATTGTTCTAAATTATGAAGTGCGTTTTTCGAGAAATCTATTCGAAATAATACAGTGTATTCTCGTTCGCTATACCAGTCAGTAATGAACATGTTGTACGAGCGTTTAGTGTAGTGGAAGCTTTATGGTCAAACGATAGAAACGGAATATGAAGAAAGCTGGTGATGGCCAAAATTTGTGTTCAGATGAATTTGAAGAGAACCTATCAAGACTTTCGCAAAATATTTATGGAAAACAGGACTCTTCTTCATGCATCAAAAAAGTGAAAAAATAAAGATAACCACTTACAATCATGTATTGGCTGGATGTAGTTTAGCGTTGCCTTTTGTACCGACGCACCATGATACGGGATCTACAATTTAAGATGGAATCTGAACCACCGTAACGCGTTAAAATTTCAAGGCTCTCCCAGCCACTATACCAGGAGAGAGGACTATGATCACTCATGTGTGTTATATTCATTTAATTTGGTACAGTAGAATATACTTTGGTTGGTAGTAACGGTAGTATTAGTATAACTAGTAATGGTTATTAGTGTTCGAAATAACGGTAATAGTAACATGAAAAAAAAACTTCGGTTTAAAATTAGTGTATTCTAATTACACAAATGTCATCTCCAGTCTTTCCTTTAGCACAATTTGTCAATCCTAGTTCAGTACCAACTTAAGAAGCCCTTAGAAGTTTCTCTGCAACCGCACTAAAAACAACTACATAATGATACATTAAAGCACTTTGAATATAGTTTAGCGTTTACTACTATCCACCTCTACAATCCTTTGTATAATTTGTTTTCTTTCAACATTCACATCCAATTCTCCTCCTTTTTAATATTTTTTCTTTTCTTTCCACATACATTTTTACTATTTCTAAATCTTTCATCAGACTTTCTAATCATCTCTGTTTCGGTCCACCTCTTTCTCTGTTAGACAATATTTTCTTACCTACATTTCTTTACCTGGGGAGGAGTAGTCTATTACCTTCCATTCTTCCTATTCCGTATGACAATTCCTAGCGAACGAACACATATTAATTCATAATTTCAATTCACAACACAGTTCCATCTGTGAATTGCAATAAACATACTGTAGAGGGCACTAGTGAGCCGCTACATCTATGTTCAGAGAGAAGTATCGATGTCAGGAAAAGACTGTGATACTAAGTGACAAGGTACAAGGATCAGTTGGTACACAACATATCTGTACTTATTACAGTACATTGAAAGCAGTAAATATTCAAAGTTGAACCGTCAGCAGGCCAGCCTCCTTGATTCAACGATGACACCACGTATTATCCTTAGAGACAAAGAAGACAGTCACTGCTCTTCCACCTGCTGATTAGCGAAGCATCGTGATTTCAGGAAGAGCGTCATTAACTAACGCAACCCGAAGGGTCAAGATCAGGACTATATGCTGTGGCATCACTTTGATGCCACTAGGTTTCTGTATTTTTTGTTGTACTTTTCGAGCCGAATGTAGTTTTTCGTTATCCTGTTGCAGGAATGCTTCCGCTTCAGCAATGCACGAGTTTTTGACTAGTGCAGCATACATCCGCTCCAACTGATTTGACTTAAAGGTCTATATTGATGATATGACTGTTAAGAATGAACTCGAAGTGATTCCTCATAGTTTCATCACACACAGAGCATGACTATGCTTGAAACGACCGTTTTGACGATCTGTTTCCGAAGTTGGCTACTACCAGCAAAGACTGACTGAAAATAATGTCGGATAGGTGGCCTCCGTGTTAAATAGTCCGCCTGCCACACTACATCTTGGGCTAATTTAATCTTATACTTAAGGTCGATCACGGTGTATATATGCGCATCCTCTTTGCGTTGTGAAAATATTGCAAGACTCACTTTTGTAACTAGTTCCTAAACAGAGCATTTTGTCTTTCCTCCTACTCATTACTATTAATTATGCAGTACTGGTTACCAGACGTTGTTGAGCACTCACTGTCACTGCCATTAAAAAATTGACTAAAGATCTGAAGATACAGACGGAGTGGCAGTCTCCGTGTTAAACAGTCCCCTCGCCACATAACTTACCTCTTGGGCTAGCTTAACCATGTACTTACGGTCGATAACGGCGTATACGCACCTATTGTTTGGGTTATGGAAATATTGCAAGACTCATGACTCAACTTGGAGCACTTTTGAGATATAATCAAATTATAGTAGACATCGTTATTAGTGCAATACTTCCGTGCAAAATGAAAATGCTGGTGGAAGGAAGTGCTTATCCACGCGATTATGATTGTAGCAGAGCTGTTGGTCTGTTTGAGTCAGGTCAAAGTATTACCAAGATTGCAAGAATGTCATTTTCCCGACTACAGAGAGCTGCCGTTTAAAAAAAATCACGATTCTGTGCGACAAGTGATTCTGGACATAACATTATGTGGGGAGAACGGAGAGCACGATATCATCCTCAGCACATCCATGAATGTGACAGGTATGGAGAGTCTTAAGTTACTGTATAGGCAGGCATAATGATAACGGAAGAACACTGCACATATCCATTGATAGAGATCGGCACGGGAGACTTGGGTTGTTCGATTCCCGTTAGGAGCTCATGTGATTTGAATCCCCGTTAAGATGTAGGCCCACGTCTTATATACTCTCACTGCTGAGAGGGCTCTAAACTCAAAACCAATTCAATCCGTGTCTGGAGAATAGTATTCCACCGAGATCGTGAAAGGATATGTTCGACTTTCCATGGTGCAGTAAATCCTGGTTTTATTAAGGTAGGTGACAATGAACACCCATATTTAACTGTCGAAACTGAAGAAACACTGAAGACTTGAGGACATAAAGCGTATAGATTGGCCAGGATATACCCCACATCTTAATCCATCGAACATGTCTGGGGTGCTTTTGGAAGACGAGCTGAATAGAACAATCCACCACCCGACATACTCCAGGCTCTCAAAACTGCCCTTAAAGAAGAATAGGACAACACACCCAGGCTCTCGTAATCTCTTGAACACTCATCGATAGCATGCCAGAGTGCAGGATGCTGTGCTATCTGAGGTGATTATACACCTTTCTGATGTGATCAGAGCCCCTGTACTTATGGCAACCTGTATTTCATGTCCTCTCTCCATATTGTTTCGGATCTTCCTTTTGATTTATCACGTCCTGCTTTACATTACTACGCTTCTGCTGATGACAACTTCGTGTCTTTGTCCTGGACGAATTCCACTTCTTTCGAAAGCTGATTCTCCCTGAATTTCGTTAGAATTTCTAATCTTAAGTTAGAACTTCTGATTTAGTTCCATCATTGAACCATTACCTATAATCTAAGTAATGAATATTCTAGCATACATGTAAAATAACACCAACAGGAATGAGAGATCTTAAGTAAACGCATTGTTACTATATTTGTCTATAGAAGTGGCTTTTAATTGTTAATCTGCGAAATCATTTTTACTGGTATCAAGACCTAGTATTTTACTAGGTCTTCCAAGATATCTCCGGCTTTTGCCAGTCCGCCAGTATCGCAAGGATTAAAACTACTGGTCTATAGCATATGTAACTACGGTCTGATTCTCAGTGGCAAGTTCTTTATGCTATGCGTCTGGGTATTGAAACCAAATCTAATCCTATAGTTATTATATCTAGTACAACATAAGCAAAAGTTTTTACATTTTTCATGCGTTATTGAAATAGTTTCTTTTATAATTATTATTTACCTGCATTTCTTCTTTCGAATTTCTTATGGCTCCATCTGAAGGAAGAACTGCCAACAACTGCCCCTTTCCCATGATTACAAAACTTTTGGAACTGTATGGCCAACATTGTCACAACACTGAAAACACAGATGAATAACATTTAAAAAATAAATAACAGATCCAAAGGATGTACAGACCTATAAAGATTTTTTTAAAATCAATATTCACTCGATATGCTACAAAAGTCCTCTTCAATGGAAATTTTCAGACTCCTCTGCCTTCTTTTTCAATCACAGAAATGGATTAAATGTCTAAAAACAAAGCTTATTCACAAATTCATCGTAACAAAACATTCCCTGCTGAACTCATAGGCCCTTTGCTCACCTCACTAATTTTTACGATTGAAAAAGAAGGTAGTGAGCCTTTTAAATACTTCGTTCAAAAAGAATTATATACAGCATTTCGATTAAGTCTATCGAAATGCGTGCTATTTATATAGAAATCTATAACTGCAAGCGCGAAATAGGAAACACAGATAATACGTCAGTTGATCACTAGAATCGACAACACTTACAGGCAATTTTCTATTTCCTTTTAAGATATTGTGCTTCACTTTTAGGCAATATAAACATAATATCAAAGAAATGCTTGATTTCAGAGAAACTAAAATATTAACTGGAAATCGTGTAAGAAAAAGTATAAATAAAAATATGACCAGGTGGTCGAAAGTAGTTATGAACTTCCAATAACGTATGGTTTCGTTAATTGTTCTTGTTGATTAGCGTCCGCGTCTTTTCGTGGGAGATCTCGGTTCGATTCCCGGCAGGAATTCATGTTTGGTTTCCACGTTAAGCTGTAGGTCCTGCCTCATATAGCCTCGCTGCTGAAAGGGACGCTAAACTGAAAATAAACTCAACTCAATTGATCTTGTGATATTTACTTTGGTGTGTGATGTCCGCGTCTCATTTACTATTATTTCTTCAACGAAACAAATTTTATTGTCGACAGCAATTAACGCATCTTAAATTTTACTGTGGACCGTACATGATATACACAAGCCTGGCGTGGTAAACTATAAAGACGTAGACAACCACATTTGCGTAACACTGTAACGATTCGGTTTTGATCATCGCACATTGTTATTCAGGTTGCACTCAGCTAACTGTGTCCAATCATGATTCAATTGTTTTGCTTTTAATAATAATTCATTTATTTCTCTTGTTTTCATTCTTGACTTCAATAACCTCATTCCAGTGCTTAGCTATTTGTGTGTTGAATTTTTACATTATCCTTGCTAAAGCTGTTTTGTTAACTATGTATTATTGACCATCTTGGTTTAAATTCACTTTTTCTTGCGCATGAACAAACGTTCAAGTATTAAAATTTAGGTAATTAAGCCACAATTGAAATTCTTATTAATGTTCATGTAATTACGTGCAACAGAAGAAACCTAAGAAAGCTGGAGTGTAAGCCGCAATATTTACGGTTCTAGCAAAGCATGAAATGTCTTTGTAGTTTAGTTTTTCTCTTGAAATCATTGTTAAACAGAAGGTCATTTCATTTA
The DNA here is from genome assembly GCF_964235325.1 of Thermobia domestica. Taxonomy (NCBI): domain Eukaryota; kingdom Metazoa; phylum Arthropoda; class Insecta; order Zygentoma; family Lepismatidae; genus Thermobia; species Thermobia domestica. The sequence continues at coordinate 223,842 of NW_027655974.1, forward strand.
ATATGTGCTTGGATATGAAACTTGATATTTTATAATTTTAATACTATAACCAAAATTTTTCTGCTTATTTATGTTTATTTCTCTTTTGTTTTTCTATCCACTTGTCAAATCACTCAGACAAGCAGGAAGAGAATAGCATTATGTCTACAAATGTAAATAATGTTTGTGTCCACTGTATAACGTCTACGTCATGTAATACTATGTATGCAACAAATTGTAACAAACTGTAACAACTTCCTACTTATTAATTCTCATGAACGTATTTGTCTGAAACTGACAATTTTCTGCACACTTCAAGTTGTTGGATTTGAGACACTATACGCAGTACTTTCCACGTTTTCAGTAATATCTCCTCCGTGGTGTATGAACTGAGAACTTTCTATTCTCAAGTCATTTGGTCTCTGTAACCTTATTGCTAGCAGACCAACACCACAGTTTTCAGAGCCAAGCCGCAACGTGAACTCTGCGCTCTACCCTTTGAGAAGTAATACTCTCAACTACCATTTATCCAATATCTAAGTTCTACTGGAAAAAATTCAGTGGATTTCGCTTCGAGTTTCATTATCGCTATCGTGAGTTACCAGGTTGTTATCAGGTTCAGAAGAGTTGAGTTGATTTTGAGTTTAACGTTCCTTTTCAGCAGCGAGGCTACATGAGACGTGGACCTACTGATTAACGTAGAATCCGAACCACATGAACTCCCACCCGGATTTGCCACGCCAAAGGCACGTATGCTAACCGCTTAGCAACAGAGGAGCTCCAGGTTCAGTAGAAGAAAGTTATCTACATCAACAGCAGCTCAATAAAAGAAACATGTTCCTTGTATTCACAACACTACATTACAACAAACATTCTCCATTTCCTCGATATTCACAGGAAGATTATTTATTCACATTTTAAATGATACTTATGTGTCACACAATACATATTTACCAAGAGACTTTAGGATTATCAATACTGGATTGGCACAGAACTTGTTCTTTATGGCACTGAATGTCGTTAGCGACTATGCTACGCGGGGACTGGAGGAAAGCTATGCGAGACAGTCGGATATATTCGATAAAGAAGAGAGCAAACCGAAAGTTCTCTTCAAATAAGAAATAATTTATTTATAAGCTGATGCGCGTATGCTGGGTCAAAGATAAGTCAAAGACAGTCAGGAGAGTTAAGGATGAGAATCTATAACAGAAAGTCTGCTAAACAGTGAAAAACTCATTCATGGAAAAGATACGAAGAATGATGACTGTGATATGGAGGTAACGGAAGTGGAAATGGAACTACTCAAAAGACAGAAGAAAAGGAAGGAAAGCAAGCAAATGGATACAGAAAGAAGAAGAGAAGATACCAACAACTAAATTAGACTGGACGAATGTGAAACCTAAAGGAGTTGAGAAACTCGAGAAGGAAAGTTGTTTTGAGGAGGAGAACGAAGAGAACAAACTTGACAAAGTTTTTTTTTTTTTTTTTTTTTTTTTTTTTTAAAGTTTTACGTCCTATGATTATGCTCTGAGAATAAGAGAGATGGTGAAGATGTTGGTGTACGAAATACGGAATAGAGAACACGGGAGAACCCGAAGAAAACCTACCAGACAGTGTCTGTTTACCAAAAATCTCATTTAGTACGAGCTGGGATCGAAGCAAGGACCCCACACACCAGATGAGAAGAAAGAAAGAAGCATTGCAAGAAGAAAGAAAGAACAATACGGAAGTGAAGGAGCATAGAAAACGCCTTAGGAAGAAGTGGAAAAGGATGAAAGAATATGCCGTTGCTTGTCGGAAGGTTAGAACCAGAGAATTTAGCCAGTATGAAACTGAGATTAACTGGAAGTCGTGGAAAACAAAAGTACATATAAAAATTTGGCCTGGAAAATAAAATGGTCGAAGGTACTTATGAACTTCCAAAAACGTATGTTTACGTTAACTGTTCTTGTATTATTTACTTTGATGTGTGATGTTCGCTTCTCATTTACTGTTATTTGTTTGTTAAGTTATTTTAGGATGAAAAGGAACTGGTGTATGAACAATTGAGTCTTTATTTATTTAAATTATTATTATTATTATTATTATTTTTTTTTTAGGATGAAAAGGAACTGGTGTATGAACAATTGAGTCTTTATTTATTTAAATTATTAATTTTTTTTTTTTTATCAAAATCTATCGCATAAAATTTTCTTTAATAGATCGAAGAAAAAACTTAACACAGGTGGATGTAATATTTTCACAGGGATTCCTTTTTTATTAGATGTAATTTAACGACTTTAACCATATTTAAAAGAATCTCCCACAGAAAAACATTTCCGAAGGGAGCTCATGTAGTTCGCATCCCACGTTAAGCTGTAGATCCACGCCTCCATATAGCCTCGCTGCTCAGCAGGACGCTAAAACTCTAATCTAACCAACCAACAGGATAAAAAAAAATATATATATATATTGAGGAATTCCACCTGAAACACATTGACGTAAATGGAAATTAACTAACCATATAGTACATTAAAAGAATTACCAGGGAAAGAACAATAGGTTCTGGGAGTGGTTTAACACTGAATATAAGACATTATGACATCAAGAAGTAGCTAAGAGATCAACCAAACTCTACTAGTTCTGATTTTGTTTCTCGGGGGATTTTTCACTTTCCTACCTTGCTTATAACTCAAATTTAGTCCCTTTTGGTATTTAATTTCTCGCTCTACGAGGACGATATAGGTTTCTACGCCACAAACAAAGCAACACATAAATCACAGTGAACATTAAAAGTAGGCACCACTTCTAGCGTTATTAATACCACCTCAATAGTCAGCTCTAAGTACAACTGACAGCCATTTCGACTTTTGGATTCAATTTAAGCTTAGCTTTCTTTTCGGCAGTGAGGCTACACGAGTCGTGGCCCTACACCTTAACGTGGGATTCGCATCACATGACCTGCCGTCTGGAATCGAACCGGCCGAAGATGCGTACGTTAACCATACAGCCACGATGGACCTTCATTCTGATCATTTACAATGAATATACGATATTGAAGTGTGTAACTTCCGATCTCATTAAAGCAGAAAAGTCAAGTAAAAAGTGGAAGAATATCTTCATCGGAATATTGTGAAGAACCGAATTTATTTAAAGTGTGGAATTTGAAAGTGTCAGTTTCAGCGAGTAATGATGGTGCTGAATGAACATTTTCGCCAATATGATCCATAGCATTCGAGTGAGGATTCACTTAAGGTGGATGTGTGAAATTCGGTATTTAAATTATTAACTAAAAGAAAGGAAATATATGTCTTGAGAGTTTTCGAAAATTCTACAGTATTCAAATACCAGATTCCTCATTCAGGTAAGAACCATACAGAAGGATTAGTTTCTCAAGTTAGAAGTGTCAAATTCAAATTCACTGTAATATTGACGATCTCGGTTTTGTATTCATTAATCTTCATTCTTCTCATGCGAAGAAGGATATTTCCGCTAGCATTAAAGTATTGAATTTGGAAACCAATGGTTAACACCCAAGAATTACTAACACGTCCAAACTACACGGATAAGTCGTAAGTCTTGCAATATTCTGGTACATAAAATATTTGTATCTGTTACAATACAATAAAACCCAGTTAACATTCAACATATAGGCCCTCGTGTTGAACTGTTTGCACTTTACTGCGAGTTGTTACATTTCACGCCAATACCACGTCTTGTCCTCAGAGGCAAAGAAGTCAGTCACTGGTTTTCCACCTTCTGCAGGCTGGAGAAGCATCGAGATTTCAAGAAGTGCGCTATAAACCAAATCACAAAGTCACCCAAAGGGGTAAGATCAGGACTATATGCTAAGTGCGCCAACATTTCGATGCTTTTTTTTCCTCGAGTCAAGTACGGTTTTGCGTTCTGCTGTTGCTGCAGGGCGCGCTTTCGGATCAGTAGTTCTTAAACGGAGTATTTTGTCCTTCCTCCAACTCATTACTACTAATTGTACAGATAATTTGTATTAAGATTTTGTTTGATGAGACTGAATCATCGACGCAAAACTACAGTTTTTAGGATTTTTGCAAAAACCATATCATCAGCACTTTAATTTATCTTAGCAGATTATATCTTTGTTTAAGTTATTTTGAAAGGTCTTATATCTGATATTCTGGAGATCCCCATAGCAGAACATGCCGCGATCTGTAATGTGTTCACAGAAAATTTGCCACGCGTGTGCAGAAGAATTACCAGAGGAAAAAAATAGCCAAGAGAAAAGTATAAAAACACGCCTCTATATGTAGATGTCTTAAATGCACGGACGACTCGCATAAATATAGTTTGAACTGTTTTTTACCTCGCGTAAAGCGTATGTTTAACAATCACAAATGTTTGTTCTGCCAAAACTGATTCCGGAGATTTCCGAGGCAAATACTCTGTTGTAGTAAAGCTAATGATGTTTTGTTTGAGTATAACATTGTCTGAGGCCATATGTGAAAGCTTGTGTTCAGTGGTTACAAATGAGATGGAGAAAAGGCCAGCAGATAAAGATGGACTTAGTGATGCTATTGGTACAACAGATCAGCTTACATACATTATCCTAAATGGACCCCCATCACGAAAGAAAAAAAAATCCATAAAGCTCCTCTCATTCCAATATACAGTGTATCCTATCATAAATATCTTAAATCTGCTTCATTTAGCGAAACTCTTTCAAAAAATGTGACGTCACAAGTTGTAACTCGAACTAGGGATACGGCTGAAAACTGTTTACCATGCTTCAAGTAATACTGTAATAAAAACATGATTGTATCATCTTGATTTTTTTATTTTGGAATTCCTGCAGAAAGTTTTGACTTACAAAAGCACATCGCAGAAAGAAAGAAAAAAAAAGTTCTGCTATCGGGCTGGAGACTTACAGAAGGAAATTTTTATATTATATTCAGACCGTATAATTTCAAGTAAGATGGCTCTTTCACTGTCATTCTTACTCAAGGTATTACCGCAGCGTAAATCCTGGATCGGAGAATTACTAAGCTACCTTCGTCATTTAACAGATCGATTACCTTTACACACACACACACAAGTACTGGGACAAACGAAACCTGCAAAGTTACGACAACGACGGCCTAAACTTAACTAATATTACTTCGATGGACTATAAAAAAATCATCACGATATTAAATACAGTAATATAAATTTCCAGCAAAAAACAACTGATGACTTAGATTCACTTATGCAGCATTAGAATATGAAACGTTCTGAATGTGGTTTAAACTACATTATTTCAACCTTACAAGTGATCCCCTAATCATAAATGACTACTTGTCAGGGGTTGGCAAAAAACAGTTTCTATTGAAAAAAAAAAAAAAAAAAAAAAAAACTTTGAATAACTTGCTTTATGTATTTATATTACATATGGACAGAAATAGGTTTGTTTCACCTTGGTGTTATTATGCAACAACGGGGTTAAGCTGGAATGGGTCACACAACCTTAAAGCACAATCCAAACCACTTCTCGGCTTACATCTGTGAGAAATTGTCCTCCATTTGGACTCAAAACCGAGACTAATTGGCCACAAATGCGATGAGTCTGCCGACTCACTCACGAAGGACTCCTGATAAAAATACATCGTACTGATCTTTACATACTTGGTAATATAATTGTCAAGAATCATTTCAGAAGGACAAAAAGACAACAGTCGCACAAATGAAACCATTATACAGAATTATACACAAATCGGGAAACTCCCGCCTTAGCCATTGGGAAAATCCTGTTATTACTTTAAATGCAAATCAATAATGGAAAAATACCATTATTACTTTAAATTCAAAACAATAACAAAAAAAAAAATCCCATTATTGCTTGGCATATAAAATTTTATGGTCAACGTATCATAATTAGTATAGTACTTTCGCTATCCTTATATACAGTTGCTGTCCAATATCGACACACCATGGGTGATGCAGCATGTCACCAAATTCAGTATGGGGGCTTATTTATGGCTGGTCGAAGGAAAGTCTGTAAGGGTGACAGTTCTGTTATTGCCTCATTTTCCTTTTTGTTATTTTTTTTTTTTTTAAACGACTGCATTAAAACGTAATACCTCAAGGGAAACATTTATGCTTATTGTGCTATACTGCTCTATTTTCGCGGCAAATACATTTACTATGTTTGAGTTACGGAAAGTAAAAGATAAGTGTTGTGAAAAGGATTTAAAAAGCATTAACAACAACCAAAAAAAAAAAAAAAAATTAAAATAAATAAATAAATAAATAAAAGGAAAATAGTCACTGACCATTAGATCCCTTTCTTGACAATTTGGAACGACATAGGGAACGTCGTACAAACATTGATGGATGGGTGTTGGCAGCGGGAGGGTTGTTCGTTGTCGTTTTTGGGTGCAGTTATGTGTTTCTTTTGGGGGGGAGAGGAAGGGACCGTGAATTTGAGTTTCTGAAAACGTATATCAGGAAAGCGAACGTAATATACTAAAACTGAGGTATTAAATTACAAATTTAGTATGTAGATTCAATTAATCATTCAATTAAATTAAAACTGAAAGTCCAATCCAAGTTAATGTTCGAAGCTACGTAGGCAGTAGATAAATTTTGCCAATTTCTATCAATAGATTTAAGCAACCTTGGTTAAGCAGAAATATACAATTTGGTTTCGTTTCGTATATTTAGGCTTAACATCCTTATGTAATACCTAGATTATTAAGAAAACTCGCTTAAAGTTACATCCCAATCGCTACTTGGTTTACACTAGAAATAAGAGTTGTGGTTCGACTGAGAATTGAATATAGGGCAACTTGATTAAAAGGTGAGGAGGTAAAACTAATGCAGATGGTTTGATATGTGGAAACGTCACCATGAAGTTCATACGGTTTAAAGCATTTTTCGTTTTTTTTTTCTTTCTTTTTTGTTTAAACTTTAAAAAAAAATACAGCTGGTTTAAATCAGCCAACCCTACTTCTGCCACATCGAAACAACTTACGAAAAGCTTAAACTGCGAAACAATTGCAACGTTTTCGGTATCTACAAGTTGAGGTAATTTAATTTTGGCAAAAAAAGCGCTGACGACAGAAGAAACACTAATTTCTAAGTAATTTAGAGCTTAAATATGAGAAGAAATTAAAGCACATACAAAAAAAAAAAAAAAAAAAATCGTCATAAAATATTCCCCCAAAAAGAGAGAATAGTTTTTGAATGACATAAAAGGCAAAAAGAAATTAAATGAAATGAAATATTCCACGATTATGCCCTTTAGGATAAGGGAGACGGATGATTAGGATAAGTGAATGAAGATGGAATAACTGGTGGAATAAGAATGTGAGACTCCGAGAAAATCCAGGAACTCTAGACTGTCTATCAGAGACTTATTTAGCCGAGGACCGAACCAGGCATTCCACACACTAGAGGTAAGCAATACTACTAACCCACCGTGTCTTCAAAAATCAGGCGCTTTTCCTAAAACAGTGAATGCTCAAGTGTTTGTTAGCTACAACTGATAGCACCCGCCGAAACATGTTCGAAACACTAGCGTTGGTATTTCCTTACTTCCTTTGTGGCAACATATCTAGTAAAACTGGAAAGTCGTTAAAAAGCTAATGTTTCTTGTATCACCCTTTAACTTATCTGCAGGGTTGGCAAAAACCATGGTTTTTATTGAAAAAACCAAAAAACCCGTTTTTTTTGTTTAAACCTTTTTTTTGTTGTTGTTGTTGTTTAAATAATTTGCTCTATATATTTATATCACATATGGACAGAAATAAGCTTGTTTCGCCTTGGTGGCGTAACAACCGGGTTATGCTGGGAGGGGTCACATGAGCTTAAACCGGAATCCAAACCGCTTCTCGGCTTACATTCAAAAGAAATTGTCCTCCATTTGAACTAGAAACCGGGACTAACTGGCCACAAATGCGATACGTCTGCTGACTCACTCACGAAGGACTCCTGATAAAAATACGTTGACTGATCTTTGCATATTTGTTAATATAATCTTCAAGAGTCATTAGGATAGAAGGACAAAAAGATAAACAATTGCACAACTGAAACCATTATACAGAATTACATATGGACAATTTCAAAGTGCTACAGCGTACAGAAGAATCAATTTAGTCCAAGTCAGTTCACTACGACTTTTATTAGTCCAAGTTAAAGAAATATAAAGACTTACTTTGCATATCAGTAAGAAAAGTGAATAAAGATACGAATTATTTGAGTACACTTTGGCTCTGAACCATTTATACATAAATAGTTTCCAAAGGTTCTTGTTATTTCAATAATTGCCTCTCGTGGGGTTTGCATGACCCCCCTCCCCAAAAACGTACGGCATTTCGATGTATTTAATCAATAGTAAACATTATTAAAACGAAATACAATGTTAAATTTTTCCTTTGGTTGCATAACAATAATAACAAACTATAAAAAAATCACAAAAGAAACATCCATAAAGTCACATAAAAAAAAGTTGCTTTTGTAATATAATCTCTTTGAGTAAAGAATGGGGAATTTAGGTCTGAATATAGTACGAATGACATATGGGAGTGAAATGTGAAACCCACAAATGTGTGTTCATCAAGATTTTACGAATAGTTACACTTTTACGAACATTTTTCGTATTTTGGTGTAAAGCAGTTGGTTTTTTTGAAAAAACAAGCTGGTTTAAACTAAGGTTTGAACCAGCTAACCCTGCTTATCTGTACCTCGTAAATGTCAACAGCACTTGTCCCTCCAGCTTCGCTGGCCCAAGCCGTGTAATACTCGCCCGCCTTTACTCGCTATCGCTCTCTACGATGCGCCGTAAAAGAAATTCCTTCGACCAACTATACCTAGTAAATAGGGTTGCTAACTCCTAAAATATAAAATCACCGATACCCGCTCATAATTCCCAAAACAGATTAAGAATAATTGTAAATTTTGAAACATTGTTGAGTCTGACAAAAATACTGGTCTACCGGTAAAATATCAACCAGTTGGCAACCCTACAACTGTACAATCGACAACAAAATAGAAGCTTTTAAGACATTATGTGACGCTTTTCTTCAAAAACACTTATGGACCCACATTTTAACCTGGAGTACTAATTGAGGTATCATCATTCGCCCAATGCACATATTCTGTAGAAGCATACCATATCCTGTAATTAACAAACAAAAACAAAACAAAACTAACTTACCGGCTTACTTTTGGCGCACCACTAAAAACAATTGCTGGAAAATTATAATTCTTTCACTACCCTTCTTATTGTCCCCTAAAAGGTCTTCCCTGGTCATGAAAATATCTCACTTGGCATAGATAAAATTCAAGGGGACCACCAGAAGGAACCGTCGAAAATTCGCATTATCTTACAATTTGCGCATAAATACGGATTCCAGATGTGGCATAAAAACCACGGTGCAAAAACAAACCAACCTGTGCTACATGGCCATTGAGGGTTAAGTTCCAAAGTTGGGCGTCCGTTTCCAGCAAATTTTTTAAAATTTACAGGAAAGATATAGATAATTTGATCGTTTGTGTGCTTGATAATATATAAGAGTCTCGAAAAATCTGTTTATTTGTTATATATAAGCGGTTGTAAACATGGGACTATACTGCGAGCGGAGGGAACTACTTGGCGCAAGGTAACAAAACAGTTGCATTGTGGGAAATAAATGTGCATTTATGTAATCAACATGGCGAATGTACAAGGGCAATGAAGTAACAGTTTCAACATTTGTGAAGCAATACGCTGATAACGAACAAAATCTTTTAAAAGTTTGTGAAGAGCACGGATTAATGAACCTAGTAACAAATTGCAGAAAGTGTGCAAAGGAGATAACAGCGAAAAAACGTAGCGAAAGCGGACGCCCAACATCGGAATAAATGCCGCCATTGACAAGCACGAACGCTACATAATCGAGTCTGGGTAGGCGAAGCTGGTGAGCCCGCGACATAGTGCGCGAGTGTTTCCAAAGAAAGAAAGCGCGTCAGCGATGGTCTGTGCGTAAGCGCGAGTAGTGAAAAGAACTGACTCTGGCAAATATACGAGTTTCAATAGCACCTGTCATAGTTTCAGGCTAGTAACGTTCCAGTCGTAAACATAAAATTCAGCTTCTGTACACTGTGCAGAAATATACCACTGGTGGAAAATAGCATCTAATAGAGTAATCTTTCATATGCACGCATTTCATCCGTCGTAAAGCACTTGAAATGATTTTACACTAGTAATTCTTCACTTGTAAACCTAAAATACAGCGGTATTACTTTCTATTTAATTGTCACCTACAGAAATTTGCTTCTTATGAACATGTTTTCTCATGCAAAGCATTGAATTTTACTGAACATCTTCCAAAATGTGGTGCGCCGGAACTACACCAAATTTAATTTTTCACGAATTATTGTTGATAATTTCCAATTTTGCTTATGACAACTAGGGTATTGACATGTCACTCAGGAAAAAAATACTTTGCAAAAGCATATAATCAGAGAAAGAAGTTAATTTCTGAACAACTATAGGCCTATTGTCTTCCCTTTTAAATTAACCCATATTAACCCATTACACCTTTGTGAATTAATGCACTTGTCTCACCTGCGGTTTCCTCAATTTACACCTAAACTAATTCACGCCGCACTATATCGTATAAGTTTCACATTTTTTTTAATTTAAAAAGAAAGAAGACTTCAAAAAATTGTTGTAAAATAGTACAAGGTAAAATATTTTGACATTCTTCAGACACTTCACAAAACATTCACAACAATTGAAATTATTATGAAAGTCCTTAAATATCATCATAAACTATATCAGGTTCATAACTTACAATACAATGTTTATATTCCTTCTCTTGGCAATTGTCAATTTAACATCTTCCTGTCAGCCTTCACCATATGCAGAGACCAAGGCTACACGGGGAGGGCAAGAGCAAATACTAGCAGCAAAGCAACAGCCTAGCAACACAGTGTTGGTCGCTCGATTTCGCTTGCATAAAATATCTCTCGATAAAATAAATTCCCTCAAAAACTGTATGTAAACGAGAAAGACTTAGGCCTCATTCTGTATCAACTTTCTCAAATCTGGCGAGGAAGCCTAATGCAATGCAAAACATACAAAAGTCAATTATAACATAACCGTTATGCCCACTATCGCAAGCTAAAGCGCACATTTTCATTCTGTTGACTCAAACCGGAACAGATAAAATATCGTGACTCAACTTCGCGATCGAAGCCAAACGCATTTTTTCCTTCTCGGTTCGGAATTTTACTTTTGCTTTGAATTAAATGTATCACTGTTAGTCTCATAGTAGATAATATTTAATGCCATTTGTTGGAAACTCATCGCATACATTGTATTGTGATCACGCAAGTCAATTTATAATTGGGCCTTTTATCTGTCTCATCATCACGAGAAGCAATTAAAATATTTTATATGAATTTTGAGCTTGAGTATCTACCGCAAGTTGGTCTTTTATTATTTCACTTTCACTAAAATGTACTTCAAAAATAGAGGATTCAAAATGTACTCCAAATATAGAACACCTAACAAGCCTTTAAAGCTAAGGCACACATAATAAATAAGTATTCTTGTCTCTGAAGAAACGCGTTAAAAATAAATTGTCACAAATCTCAGCATTTTGATAAATTACGCTTCCAAATAGGAGAGGTGGAGCAATTTCTATATTTAATTTCCCCATTTTATATTCCTAAAATAATAAAAGTGAAAAACGGTTGAACCATTTAAAATGAATATTCGAATCTCCTATAGCATTTGGGTCGACCGAGTGTTACGCTGTATAGCAATACATGTTTAGAAGTAGTGATCTATAATTTATACGAGATATTTTTTTTCCTCTATCCCATATCACAAAGTAACTGTGAAATACTATGGTAAGATTTCCCGTTTACCTGCTGACATTTTCCCTTTAGCTTACTTCACAAATTTCCCTTTACGAAAAATCAGTTGTGAGGAAATTACTGGAGAAGCAGTTGTCAAGGTCTCTTTCCAGTCAGGACCTTCAGCCGTGCGTACCCTGTAACCTCACAGCCAGAGAATATGAAAGTACTGTATGTAATATGAAAGTACTATACGTACGTCGATAAAACCTTTCAGAATTGTTTGTTTCGTATTTTTTATCTTCCATTTAATATGGCAAAACGCTTAAGATCTAATAGGATAATTATTCATTTATGTTAAGTGTAAATTTTATTGAGCGCAACATTTGCATGTAACATATTTTTAAAAATTGCAGCAGGAATGAAAAGAGTGCAAATCAACCTCTCATTTAAAAACTAGAGGGCACAATATGATAACGTTCCTGTGTCCGTTATCGGCGTTATGTTCGTTATTTGCTGTAGCATGCTCTGTAGCCATGGTTGCCTGTGAATGGAGGCAGGAAAGAAGTTGTCCCCTGGATTTTCGAAGGGTGTTCATTTCTTGGAAATACATATCAAAACTTGCTCTCAAATACTGCAGTACTTAGGGTCTAATATACTTATATTAAATACTATAGTCCATTTAATGTAGTTAGCAAGGATGTGTATTATATAATTGTTATTATATATGATGTATTAGCGTCAATTACATTCTTCGCTGGATTAAAATAAGAAAAATTAGTACGAGTAATATTCCGTAGTCAGTCACTTTTCACTATTGCTGAAGGGATTTCTGATAGACGATGCTTTCTGTCTTGCATTCTTCAACCAGAACATACAGATCTTCGGGACTTCCAACTCGAGACATTGCCATATAGAGTTGGCCGTGGGAGAAGCAAGGGATTCTTTTCCCCTCTTCCAATTTGCGGGGCTGAATTTGGATTTACACGGCATCGGAAATGTCACTGTTCCTCTCAGTGACCCCGAAAACTACGGATTCGACACTAATATGCCATTTCCATTATTTTTATATATATCCACCTCCTCCTCCTCAAGTTGCGATGCTTAATTTGGATTCAAATATATCGGAAGTGCCAGTGTTCATCTCAGCAACTCCGAAAACTATGGATTTGATACTAATATCAGTCCTTCTCGATCATTTTCATATATCTGCCCCTTCCCATTGAGCTACCATGCCCTCATGTGACTGTGCCTGTATGTCGGTCTTTTGCCTCCCTTGGAAACGGTCTTTGCTCTCTTGGGATCGGTCTTTTCTCTTTAAATCGGTCACCCCCTTGGATAAACCCTGCGGGCCTCTCTCTCCGTAGGTTATACGCGTACATATAAAGAATCCACAAGGATCAAAGCATGCAATTATTCTTTTTCAATGTTCTTATTTCTTTTGAGTTTCTGGTGAACTTCGTTACATTTTTCTTTAAACAACGAAGGAAAAGGACAATATGTACATAATGCATTCGCTGTTTTGTACACTAGAGTCTCGCAAACTCGACTTAATGTGGGTTGAGAGGGTGACGAGTTACCGAAAATGTCGAGTTTTACGAAAATAGGGGTAGTTATTCACAACTGAACATATTTTACAATACATTCTACTACTCTACCTAAAATAAATGCTAAGAGTTTTAAAAAATTACGGATCTGAAGAAATGACTAGTTCTTTGTAGAAGGAAATCTGGTGATGGTGGATTGTCTCTCATATTTATTTCGTCTTCGTTCGCACTAGCAACGTCATTTCAGAGGTCAGATTTTCCACCAACATTAGTTTCATGTTTATTATTATTATTATTATTATTATTACAAGTATCAATGCAATCGATTAAAAATACGTATATCTGAAATTCAGAAGTAAGGACAATTAACCTTCGCTCTCCCCAAATGATGACTCGGATAGGCGATGTAAGAAATTATTACAGTTAATTGACCACCGCATGACTTCAAAGATAATATTCTGTTTGACCAGCATAAATCATTTAGCAATTAACGAAAAAGAATTGGTCCCTTCGAGTAGGGATTTGCATGAGCCGAGACACACTTTGTGGAATTAGAGAGGAGTCGAGACAAATATCTGTCTTGATTTGAATTTCCGAGCTGGGATAGGAGTCGAGACGAGACAGCTCGTAAAACTCTCAATTAGTCTCTAATGACTTGAAAACCTTTGCATATTTTCTAGATAAACTTATTTAAAGAAAATATTTGCTCAAAACCACCTGCCTACCTTAAAATCAACACCAGTATTTATTACTTTAAAAAGGACAGAATGCGTAAACTTAATAGTTAAACTTTCGAGAACAAGCTTTAATTTTAATCTTATTTCAATTAATTAAAATTAATAATTGTATGTACTGATACTTCATAGTACTACAAACATACTTAAGCATTTATCCAGATACCTAAGTTGTATAAAACAGTAGCGATAAAGTGAATTTCATGAACTCTCTGAGTGAGCAATTGACAGTCTATAGTAATTTAAGATAGCTATAGTTATTGTCTTTTCGTTCCTATGAACGCAAAAGTGTAAATAATAATTTCTGGGTATTCACTCCCCTAACAATTTTGAGACTTTAACGTGTTTTAGCTTATCATGAGTTATGGGAAATGTATAAGTAACGTTAGTTGTGTATCATATATTATGACATGAATATGAGATGACTATTTATAAGGGTAACCAAGAAAGTTCTGTCGCTTTTTGTGGAGGTTTGTGTTCAATTGGTTCTCACACCGTGAGTTAAATGCGAATGGAGATAAGGCGAAGGTCAGTTGTTGGTGTGGGTATATCCAACATACTACCTGGTTGTGGCACTTCAGTTACACCGTGAACTTGAGTAAGGACAAAGTGAGCTGGGACCTCCACAGAACGTCATAAGGGCGTGTATGCTGTACGAGTTCAAAGTGGGGTCAAACGCCGCTGCAGCGGAGCGGAAGATATGCCAGGCCTTTGGTAAGGGTGTCGTGACTACGCAGACAGTGCAGTGGTGGTTTAACATGTTTAAAGACAGTGATGAAACACTGGAAGACGCACCATGTGCCGAAGACCAATACATGTACGAAATGAAGATCTTCGGCAGCACCAACATCAACTTGGGAAGCACTAAAAGTTTGATCGATGGGTCCCACATGATTTGACTCCGGAACACAAGGCAACACAAGCAGACACGTGTGCTTCTTTTTTGTCTCGTCTGAGGAACGAGTCATTTCTGGACAGGGTGATGATTTGTGATGAGAAGTGGGTTTTGTACGAAGCTCCAGAGCGCCGTCATCTTTGGTTAGCATCCCATGAACCGGTTCCAAAACAGCAGAAACCCGCATTGCACCAGAAGAAGGTCCTCCTGTGTGTTTGGTGGACTACTCGCGGCATCGCGCATCGGAAACTGCTACTAGCCGGTCAGAGCATCAATGTAACTGTGTACTGTCAGTACTTGAGCCATGTTTAAGACAAACTCAAAATTCTGGAGCCAGCGTTTCTGAATCAAAAAGAGGTCCTCCTGTTACAGGACAACGCTAAGCCCCATGTGGCTAGGATGACCCGGGACACCATTCTACACCTTGAATGGGAAACAGTATTGCATCCATTTAATTCCCGGACATTGCGCCGTCCTTTTATCATCTGTTCCATTCCTTGGAAAATCACCTTCGAGGACGCCAGTTCAAATCCCTAGTAGAGATGCAAAATGCACTTGATACCTTCTTCGCTTCACGGCCCACCAAGTTCTACCGCGATGGAATCCATGGCCTTCCAGAACGTTGGCAGAAGGACGTCGATACTGATGGGGACCATTTTTGATCTTCTAGGTACGTATTAGGTGATATATCGATGTTCGAAGGTGGTGGGTGGAAAAGCAAAAGAACTTACTTTGTTCCCTTTATACATAGTATATTACAATATAAGGACCGCTTTGATGCCAAGTGGTGTAACTCCAAAAAATGTAGAAATGGACTAAAGTTTACATTCACTACTATAGACAGGGTCTTTTTTTAAAAGATTTGTGTTCTATATAGTAAATTATGAAAATATATACTACATAATATGTTATGTTTAGTTGTTAACGTAACACAAATATGGATTGCTTATGAGATATTGAACTTCAACTTTCACTTCTGGAAATTTTCAATTTTGAAATTAGGCCACTGAACATCTCAGCGGTGCACTGCAAGATAAATTCCATTCCCATTTTATTAAGTCTCATCTTCTCTGGGATTTCTGTCTGCGACAACTTGATTTAATAAGTGAAAACATAACACCTCACTGAGGCATGCAGTACCGGTATATATTCAAAATTTGAAAATGTCGATAATATTCTGACTATAATATCATAGTTTGTTCAGGTGCCTGGGGTGGAGATGTTACATCCTCTCAAATGAAAGCTGAACGACTGCTGGTACATTTCGACTATGTAGGAATATTCTCTGAAGATGATATATATATATATATATATATATATATATATATATATATATATATATATATATATATATATATGTAGTATATCAGGGGCGGGTATGCACCATTATGGGGGCGTGGGTACTTTTTATCCAAAAGGACCACCAGCATCTCGATGTCACAAATCAAGTTGCGCGATATTCTTTCTGGAGTAATAATATTAACCAAAAACAATTGAAATACAATAGCAATAATATTAACCAATACCATAACCTATAACAATAACCAATAACAATAGAATCTTATATTCTTTTATATCAGCGTAGTACCATTCTGAATTGTACAAAGTATTACACAAAGTTCAAGGTTCAACTAGAAGGTCTATCACCTTTTCACTCGAAACATTCTCTAACAAGTCCTTTTCAATAGATATAAACATAAATGTTTCCTTGAGACATGACACTCCTTCAAATATTTTTAATGTATTTCAGGTTTTTTTTTTTTATGTTTAATATGTTACCTGGGTTAAGGGACAAAGTCAACAAAAATCTGTATGATAGTATGAAACCTGGATTAAGTATTGTACAAATTATAATTCTGCAAAAATAAAATGCAGCACATTGAACATTTTTTGTAACACGTTTTGCACTCGCATTCCTTGTGAAGAAATTCATTTTCTCCTAATCCTGAACCTCTTGTGCAATCAGCACAATTGGTCGTTTTTTCTCGGCTGTATTCGTCTGCAAGATTGACTTTCTAGGATTCTAGTTATTTTATAGAATGCTTCGAAACTTACTGATTTTTTCAGAAGATCCGCAAGTTTATCGAAAGCTGTGTCTGGAAGTTTTGTTACTTTGTTCAAGTTTAGAGTCCAAACACGTCAAGTTAGTCCATAAAGTATCTTGCTTTATCTTGCTTCTTGAATCTCGAAGAAATACACGAAATTATCATATCCAATATTGTGTTGAATGCTTGGATGCAGTGCCTGGTCATTAGATCAGAAGTAGCTTCACCTTCATATTCATAGGGAAACATCCTTTCCCACCTCCGAAGGCGAGTTTTCAGCAGGCAAGTAGATATAAAGAATTTAATTTTTAGTTCTTCAAATCTGTTATTGTCCCATTCTGAAAATCTTAATGTTGCTTTTTTTTAGCAGATTCAGAATCAGCACTTTGCTCTTTCAATTGGAACAAAGTAGTCTGCAGCATCCGAAATGACTACAGTACATTAGCCCCTGTGTTTGAAGAAGTTTGACAGAGGTAAGTAGGGATAGACCTATATGTCCACATACCATCGAGGCAGGGGGTCCTTTGTTATAACAATAGCAACCTATTGTATTCGTAATAGTGAAGCATCAGGGGATGCACCGCAGACAATAGATAGAAAGTATAGTTGTATAGAAATACACTATTGTTTAAATGACATATGATGACAGGTAATGGCTGGTGTACTATTGTATGTATAGAAGTTACACAAAAGAGAATAATAAAAGAGAAACCTTGGGAAAATCGTTGAACAATGGGAAGCTTATTATAAAGAATAATAAAAGAGAAACCTTGGGAAAATTAATGAACAAGGGTAGTTTGTTATAAAGAATAATAAAAGAGAAACCTTGCAGGTGTATCTTTTAAAATAATAAAAGAGAAACCTTGGGAAAATTATTGAACAATGGTAAATTGTTATAAAGAAAGAATAGAACTATAGAATACTTTGCAGGTGTATGTTTTAAAATAATAAAAGAGAAACCTTGGAAAACTTGTTGAACAATGGCAATTTGTTATAAAGAATAATAAAAGAGAAACCTTACAGCTGTATGTTTTAAAATAATAAAAAGAGAAACCTTGGGAAAATTATTGAACAATGGTATAAAGAAATAATAGAACTATAGATTACTTTGCAGGTGTATGTAAAGAGAAACCTTGGAGTTGTATGCGTTAAAGAATAATAATTTAGGTGACGAACAATAGTGGATTCTTATAAAGAAAAATAAGACTTTTTAACCGGGCGGTGGCGGAAACGCGAACGCGGCGCGGGGGGCGCGAACGGTTGGGCGCGGATGGTAATAAACTTGAAAATGAAGTAAAAGAAAGGATGATTTACCTTGAACGTATATATGAAAAGAATTTTGGGATTTTTGTTTTGTTAGTGCAAAGAACAGTTTTTATGTTTTTGTATTGTGTTATTAACATGCTTAAATATTGTTTTGAAAAGGAATAGGTGACTTGTATGAGCTTGATGGTACTGGAGGACGCCATCTTGTTTGTTTGAACTGTTTAAATACGGGAGTTTTGGAAAATGTTGTATGTATTTTAGCTATGACTGCTATACAGAAAGAAGATTTCGTGTATGCGGATGAAGAGACGATGTTTTCTCCACCGTGTGTGGAGAATAACCCGAAGACCGAGAATAGCAATTTATCGGTAAACGGCAGAGCAGACTCTCCAGAGAGTGTAAAAACTATTTATTTATCATCTTCGGATGATGATGATGATAATGATATTGAAGAAGATGAAGAATTTGTGGGAGGATCACCATCCTTATTATCGAGGACATCAAGGTTTTGGAGTTTGAATTGCCGCTGTAATAATTATAAAGTGGACACGAAGTGCATTGTGAAATCGATTAAAGAGTGGGAAACAGATAAAATGTTAATTTGTAGCGGATGTTATGAAAGTG
Source organism: Thermobia domestica (assembly GCF_964235325.1). Taxonomy (NCBI): domain Eukaryota; kingdom Metazoa; phylum Arthropoda; class Insecta; order Zygentoma; family Lepismatidae; genus Thermobia; species Thermobia domestica. Next base: position 242,707 of record NW_027655974.1, read on the forward strand.
TTAACAATCAAATGGCCGATGAGTGTTTATTCATGAGTGATGAAGAATTGGTGGAACGTGCCATATCAACTTTAATAGAGATAGAAGTTGAAGAACTGTTTTATACATATGCCAAATCGCATATAATAGGCATATGTACTCAAGAATTGTTTTATGAATTATACTATGATTTGGTTGAAGAAAGGGATAAGACATTTTTAACTGACGTAATTGAAATTTTTAGAATGAAAGACAGAAAACATGTGTGAACTGATCTACAGATGAAAACTGAACTTTGTGTTTGTGTTTGTGTAAAGACATATAAAAGTGAAAGAAAGAATTAAATTTTAAACTTTTAACTATATATGTATACATATTACGTATTTTGAAAATTTTGTGTATCATGTAGTGAAGAACATATTAGTGAAGTTTGTGTTTTAAAAACTATAAGTGCATACTTACGTTTTAATAATAATATTTCTTGTGAACAATGTTTATTTCATCATGATATTGGAACTTTTGCTGTAGAATATTTATCCAATGATATAACTTTGAATGATTTATTAGAAGAACATCATAGTGAAATTTTAAGTATAAACTTTACACGCAAAACGCGTGAACACCGAATTTGTTGTTACGTTTTTTGTTAGAAAACAAGATGCAACCTTTTATTGTAAAGATGCAGAAAAATCACTTGGATTAAAAATATTTTTGTAATATCTAAAATTTTTTATAACATTAATTGTATTGTATACAAAGAAGAAATAATAATTATTATTATTTTATGTATTGAATGAAAATAACATCAAGTTTTTTTGTTAATGTAATTTTATTGTATTGTATTGTGATGAAAATATAAAGAAATAAACTTTTGCATTATAATAATTTTTATTGTTTTTCTTTTTAAAATGGGTAATGAAATAAATAATTAGAAAAATTTGAAAATGATTGCAAGTGACATATGTTTGATATTTATTTTCTTTTGCATTTACTTATATTATTTTACAATTAGTATTGTTTCACATGTTTGCATTTTTTTAATTTTTCGTAATATTATTTTATATTTTAAGAAAATATTTAAAGATAAATAGAAATAATAATAAAATATATACGTATATAAAAGTTTAATACTTAAATAATTTATGTTAAAAAGAAATGATTTTTGAAAATACTAAATTACTTGAACACTTTGTATTGCCGTGTTAAAAATTGCAAAGAAAACTTTACATTTGTATTCTATCGTTTGTTTTGGATAAACTTTTTTTGTATTATGTAAAAATGTTTGGAGAATTTCTTTTACTAACTGAACTGTTTATTTTTAAAGTTACGTATTATCAACAGAATTGTTTTACGAAAAGTATTTATTTATTTAACTTTGCGCATTAAATTGCACAAACATGTTGTGTGAACTAATAAAATTGATTTGAAAATAATAAAATGTGCAAAACATATATTAATATTTATTGTGTTTTGGATATACAACACAATTTTATTTTGTTTGATGTTAGTATACTTTAAATATACATGTAAACATACATACATACCTGCATAATGAAAAGTAAAAAAACATATGTCGCAGTTGGAAGCTCTGTTAGCCAATGGAAACTATGTTCACCAATGGAGAGTAAAATACCAACTTATAACACGCATGCGCATTTGTTAAAAGTTTATACGCATGCGCAAATTTATTTATAAAAGGAAAACACATAATGCAGTTGGAAGCTGTGCTAACCAATGGAAAGTAAATACTAAGTTTGTAATACGCATGCGCATTTGTTAAAAGTTTATACGCATGCGCAAATTTATTTATGTATACATAAGAAGAATACTTAAATAGAATAGTATTTGTGAAGATGTGTAGTAGAAAAGTATCCCATTCCGAGTATATTTCGCCACGAGAGAAAGAACTTAAACTTATTAATAGGAAGAAAGTTATTTGTGGAGTGAAATTATTATATCCTAATGAAGAACATTGTAATTCGTTTAGAAGATTTTATCGAAATGATGATGAAATACAATTTGAAAAAGTGTATCCTAATACAGATATTGAAATTCGTGAATTAGATATTGTAAACTGTAAGTGCAATCGCTTTAAAGTAAGTAAGTTGTGCATAAAAGAACTTTTTGAAAATTATAAACTGAATGAACCACTACTTTGTTCTGCATGTTCATTAAGAATACCACATGAGCGCCTTCATTTATGTTTATTAGCATATAATAATCGATTGAAACGTGCTGTGTGGGAATTTGTAATTAAGAAGACAACTCGTGACATAGTGTTTAAACTGTATTTGAAGAAACATTGTTTAGACGATAATTACAAACAAAACAAAACGCTTTTAAATAGATTTAATTTATCATATGAATCACTTACGTTTTGTGATACTTATATTTCTGAGTTAGTGGAAGTTTTTTTAAAAAGTGACAAAAATGTCTACAGGAATCAGACCGTGTCTGTATCATTGCACTTCTTTTTTTGTGAATGAACAGTGTGTGTTGGATTGTATTTCAAGATGGAATCCAGAATATAAACTTGTATGTGAAGGGTGTTTCGAAAACTCTCATATTATAGAACACCATGATTGTATTACTGGTGACTATGAAATGATGTGCTTTAATGCGTGGCGTGTTATGGTACGAGGGCGTACTTTTGATGAACTGTATGAAATTTTTTCATCATATCATGATATTGAAATAGATGATTGGACCTTTATTTATATGTTATATAATATTTTATTAAACAAAAATTATGTTGATTTAATTACAGAGCTTTTCTTAGAAAAAGATTTTGCTTACAATTTTTATAATTTTTAATTTGTTTGATGTATTAGTGAAATAAGTAAACGAAGTAAAAGTTATACATTGTAAATATAGTAAATTTGAAAACAATACTTATTATAATTTTAGTATGATGAAATTGTTTACATGTACATGAATTTAAAATTAAAATAGAATATAACATTACATATTTATTTATATTATACACCTTGCAACAATTTTTATTTATATGTAATCAGTTTTAAATTATGTGAAAAATAAAAATATTATTTCTATAAAATTATTTTTGTTATTTTTATTTTTTTAAATACCTAGTTTGTAATTTTTGTACGCACATATAGTTTGCATTGTTATGTGCAAACGGATTTAGTTGTAATTTTGCACGCATTGGAATTTATCTTGCATTATTTTATATTTGTGCATAAAATCAAATTACATTATTATTTTAATATCATTTTAATACATTAATTAAATTATATTAAAAAAATGAAATAACATTTGTAAAGAAAAAAGAATAAAATAATCATGTTTAAAATACATAGAAAAAACTTTTGAAAGGAAAGTAAAAAAGAACTATTGTTTATATTAATACTTTAATATGATAACAAGAAATTTTTAACATCAAGTTTGTTCTTTAGTATACGCAAATATTGTTAGGACAAGTTTTTTTACAATGACTTTTTATTACGTAAGAGAATATTTATTAATGAAAAAAAAGTTTATGGAAAACTGTATTATGAACGTTATTGGTTTATGCTATTGATATTTTCGTTAACAGTTTATTTTAATATTTCCCTAAAAGTATAACACTAGTAAAAACAAAAAAGATTTTTTAGTAAACATGTACTACAAATGCCAAAAGTTATAAAGTTGAAATTGCATACTACACAGTAATAAAAATACTGAAAAAAGTATTGATCATTTGGTACCTAAAGATAGTTTTCATGAGGGACGTACAGAATGTTTTAATGCGTTGTACGAATGTACCAGCGAAGAGTTTGTGGCATATTATGATATTACCAGTCTTTACACGTGGGTAATGGCACGTAAGCCATTGCCTATAGGTAAACCTATAATATACAAGGGGCCTGACTTTCCACAAGTGCAAAGTATTCATGGATTAGTCAAATGTACCTCCCAAAGACTTATATTTTTCAATTTTACCATATACATGTAATGAACGCCTTTTGTTTGGGTTATGGAACAAAGTGACAACAATTGCATCCATAATGATGCCGAGCGTGTCCTTACTGGTACATACTGTACTCCTGAACTTCATGTAGCTTTAGATCTCGGATACAAAAAATTATGCCTATAGAATGAAAGAAGTTCAAACAGGGAAAGTAGATTATGTATTTAAAATTAGAGGAATAACTTTAAATCATCGTACACGACAAGAAATTAACTTTGATCATTTTTATCAACTAGTTCGGGATAAAGCTGAGAAAAAACAGTTACACAATCCAGGAAGAATTGTTCGTAGGCCTGGGTTTGTCATCGTATCCAAGTCTGAAACTAAAACACATCAGAAAGTTCAAAATAAAAGACGACGATTAAATCATAACAGTATTACTGACTATAGAACATTGTCATATGGTTATCAAAGTATTAAGTGTGTTAAATGATTGGTATTCTGTATATATGTAAATAGTAGACTGTCTAAAGGTAGCATCATGGAGTAACATGGTCATAATATCATCAAATATGTCCATAAGTTTTCCTATCTGTTGGTACTTGTACGTATATATAATGTAAATATCTTATTTAAATATATCTATATATGTATATCAATACGCCAATATTGTAAAATAGAATATTGTAGAGTATATAAATACAATAAAGCGTTACAATTTATAATAATATGTTTTATTTCTCCAAACAAATATTCATATAATACGAAGTATCTGTATTCTATATAAGATAAAGGAAGGATACGTATGCTTCATATAAGGTTATTTATACGTATTTATGTTCCTACAATAAATGACTCTAAGTTGGAAACCATAATGATGGCATAATGTCTTCTACAAAGTAAAGAGCATCTTAGAAGTAAGTAAGTAAAGGATTAGAATACTGTAGTGAAAAGATATCTATAAGTAAATGGGTTATAGCACACTGATTTTGTTTGTGCTTCAAATACCACTAGAACATCTATGGTATGCTCACACATTTTAGTATTTTACGGATTATCTTTGGTATGCTTACATTTTTGCGGAACATATTTGGTATGCTCACACATTTTAGTATTTTTCGGAACATAGTTCCTCGGAGATTGCTTAGCAAGCGATCCAATGAATATTACGAGAGGTTAAATAAATAATGAGTTTGCACCGCAATTTTTATATTTTAGAATCAAATTTAACAACGAGTTTGCACAGCAAACGAACCAACAAATAAAAAATTAACAACAAACGAGTCAAAAAAATTTACAAATTACATCATATTGTGTAATATCACTGTTACTAATTTAAAATATGTTAAAGCACCTGCGTACGAGATTACAAAACGAAATGCTTTTGGGTTCGAGATTACAAAAAACGAAATGCGTTTGGGTACGAGATTACAAAACGAAATGCGTTTGGGTACGAGACTACAAAAAAACTAAATGTGTTTGGGTACGAGATTACAAACTGTGTTACATTTTAAACAAGTAATAGTGTTATACTTCATGTTAATATTATAATTATTTTTGACGGTAATTAAATTATATTTAATGCAAAGTATACGTATACTACACATGTACGGTAATTAATGATACATTTTTATGTTTATGTTCGGTTATGTTCGGAACCGTTTGTGTGGTACATGTATAAACATGTACAAAAATTGTAAATAAACTCTTATGTTTATGTTCGGGAATGTTCGGGAAACTTCGGTTAAGTTCGGAACCATTTGTGTGGTACATTAACCAATATGTACAAAATTGTGGATACATTTTTGTTTGTTCGGCAATGTTCGTAAAACTTCGGTTAAGTTCGTGTTAACTTGTTTAAATTTTTAATTATTAGTGTTTTAAAAATAATGTATACTAGATTAATGCAAAGAAAACACATTAAAATTCATCCACCATGTTTGTTTCTTGATACAACGCCACCTGTACCATAACATTCACATTAGTGTGTATAAGACTGTGCGTGTGTGTACATGTACCATAGCAAGTTACCGAGTGTTGTTTGTTTTTTATAACCGGCAATACCCCGCGCAGTTTCCGGGCGGCAATATTTTACGCGTCCCGCGTCGCGAAAACCTTTTTCCGGGCGTAAATACCGCGCGGCGCGCACCGGTCGCGGTAAAAAACGCGCGAAAATGGTATTTATTTTAGTAATATCATTTATTTTACCTATTCATATAAAAATATATCTTTTAATAAGTATATTTCCAAAGTTTCAAAAAATCGACGCCATATTGTTTATGTAAATTCATTAAATTTTTATTTTTTAATTTACAATGTTCTAAGCTATATAGTGGTGTTCCTTAGGTCCTAACGATTAAGAAAATACTTTTCTTTTGTTTCTACGACCAATAGTTTGCCGTAAAAAGCGAAAAAATAAAAAACTACTTTTTGAACACCCGGTATAAAATCGAAAAAATAAAAATTGTTCAAGTTTATCATGTAGGGTGTCTTTCTATATAGATTTCGACCTGATAAATCGATTTCTGTAATCCATTTTCACCTACGATAAATAGTTTACGATTTATGACCATTTAAAATTATTTTAAACTTACATTGTTCTAATCTGTATAGTAGTGTTCATTAGGTCCTAACGATTAAGAAAATACCTTTCTTTTCTTTCTACGACCAATAGTTTGCCGTAAAAAGCGAAAAAATAAAAAACTGTACTTTTTGAACACCCGGTATATAAATTTCAAAAAAATAAAAAGTGTTCAAGTTTATCATGTAGGGTGTCTTTCTATATAGATTTCGACCTCACAAATCGATTTCTGTAATCCATTTTTACCTACGATGAATAGTTTACGAGATATGTGCATTTAAAATTATTTTAAACTTACATTGTTCTAATCTGTATAGTAGTGTTCCTTAGGTCCTAACGATTAAGAAAATACTTTTCTTTTGTTTCTACGACCAATAGTTTGCCGTAAAAAGCGAAAAAATAAAAAAACTGTACTTTTTGAACACCCGGTATAAAATCGAAAAAAAAATTGTTCAAGTTTATCATGTAGGGTGTCTTTCTATATAGATTTCGACCTGACAAATCGATTTCTGTTGTCCATTTTCACCTACGATGAATAGTTTACGAGATATGTGCATTTAAAATTATTTTAAACTTACATTGTTCTAATCTGTATAGTAGTGTTTGTTAGGTCCTAACGATCAAGAAAATACTTTTCTTTTGTTTCTACGACCAAAAGTTTGCCCTAAAAAGCCAAAAATGTAATGTTACAGCCCTACGTAGCCAGCCGCCACTGATAGCCCCCCCAAAAATTGTTCAAATTTATCATGTAAGGTGTCTTTCTATATAGATTTTAACCTGACAAATCGATTTCTGTAGTCCGTTTTACCGTACGATCAATCGTTTACGAAATATGATCATTTAAAGTTATTATACGGAAAAAATCTTAGTCTTTTTGCATCAACGCCACCTATATAGCAACACATGTCAGTACCATTCATGCTTTTGTGCAGTTAACATCAAACCGTATCGGTCTCGTGTTATTTGTACAACCGGCATTGCCTCATACGTTTACCGACAAAAATATTTTGTCGTTTCCCGTCTTTTTTTTCCCGCCATATTTTAGTTGTTCCTATACAGTTCCCGTGTGTGCTTCAAACATCACAGAAGACAATTTATCTTAGGTAAGTATCAACATTTTAACATTTCTATACTTTGCAAGTGCTTTCCCATACACTATAATGTAGCTTTACATAGGTATATCTGATAAATCCATTTCTATTATTTCAAATGGCATACATATTTTTAAAGAAAAAAATAGTCACTCAAAACCATTTACATAGTCACTTAGAATCTCAATAAACAGCGCGCATACGCCACTGATATCAACAGATAAATTATTCGTTTTCGTTCATTTAATTCAATCAATTGGTATTCGTTTTCTCATGGGTTACGACAACTTTTGCAGTTTCTGTGTTCAAAATCAAGCTTTTTCCCTTCCTTTTAAAGACCGTAAATTCCATTCCATTCAGCTAAGAATAAAAAAAGGGCCTCAAGCATCATTCAGGTTAACCCAGCGCCTCTCCTCTTACCCACCCAACGCATTTATCCATCCTTGCACACATTCTTTCTCTCTCTCCCTCTCTTTTTCCCCGCGTCTCTTTCGCTCTTGCTCTTTCCGTCAAACTACATACACAAACTGCCCCGCGCCTCTCTTCTCCTCTCACGCACCCAACCTGTTTATGCATTCTTGCACACATTCTTTCTCTCTCTCTCTCTCGCACGTACTCTTTCCGTCAAACTACAAACACAAACACCCTTCGCGTCTCTATTGCTCTTTCCTTGAAACTACAAACACAAAATACCCCCGCCACACCTCCGCTCCGATCCATAGCCTGCACTCAAGCAAACTTTTTTTCTTTTTTTTCCTCCCTCTCTCGCTCTCTTACGCTAGGTAAGCAATCTGTCCACTTTGGGCTTCTTGGTGTTTTAAATCGTAGGTAAACCCTCATAAGAACCATTCAGGAAATGCACAGCATTTCTGGTTTGCGTATTTCAATCTTCACAAACAAATCTCAATGTCTTTTCAATCATAACAACGGTTATATCTCACATTTGTCCAATAAATAAAAGCAAACACAAGTCAATTTAATTCATGTAAATACATTTAAAATCCAAGTTCAATATTTATTTATTTATATAAATGGTAAATTTTAACTTACCTTTTTCCTTCCAGTAATTCCAAAATTATTCTCCAAACAACACAGTCACAGAAAAATACAGAAGCCAAGTTTCCACAACGCCCAAAAGCACACTATATAATCTGGTCTCATTTCAACTTTCTTATATATATATATATATATATATATATATATATATATATATATATATTCGTTAACTCTGGTGCTTCAAGCGTTCACACACACACCCTTTCGTTTTTTCACAAAAACAAGTACAATAGCTATTCTTTAAAGTTAACAAGAATCTTTTCCAGAAAAAGGGCTTTTTCTTTCTTTCTTTTTTCATTCTATCGGAGTAGAAAACATTCTAAATGAAACATTTTTCTCTCTAACAAGTCAGAAAAATCTTTTTTTTTCTAAAAAGAGTTACGTTCAACTCAAAATTACAGGGGGTCTCAACCGTCAACAATAAATGTCACATACGTTTTCTCAAATAACTTTCTACATCCTAACAACTCAAAAGATCTTTTTTTTTTCAACTATTTCAATTCTTCCTTTTCTAAAAAGAGTTAGACATACAGGTGAGTCGCAAGTAACATCACATTTTCTCATCTGCACAAAAAATGTTTCGCTTTCTATTGTAGTAATTTTCTACATGTCCCTTTACGTGTTAAGGTTCTTAACTATTCCCTAACAAGTCCCACGTTAATTTAAACTGGTCCTTTGCTCAAAAAGGACATTACAGTTCCCATGCAATCCTACGTGCGGTCTCTCAGTATGGGGCAATACATTAACTTTTAAAAGTGACACGTAACTATCTCTTTCTTACATTCTCTGTTCTCAAAATAATGAGCGGTATCTCTCCATAGGGTGCAAGTTACAACCTCAATTAAACAAAATCTTTTTACTCCATGGACAGTACAGTTCGCTCCCCCAACTCTATCACTCTAGACCACCCAAAATTACAGCACAGCTGTGTCTATGTTTCTTTCTTTAGTAGATATCAAAGGGTTCTCTTTCTCCTACGCCTTCCATCTTAAACAGTCAATATCTTTTAATAATTGTTCTTTATCCAGAGTTTCCCATGTTTCTAAAAGTCATTTCACATGTTTTTTCTCACCTCCTACGGTTAGACTATTTTCAAACACCCATATCTCACTTTCAACTCACACTTTCTTCTTTCTTTTAATGACACAAGGTTCAAATTATAACAGTGTTACAAAAAAGCTTGTCAATTTCAAATTCTATCCTTTTCTTTCATGTTTCTCATGTTTCTAAAAGTTATTTCACATGTCTCTCTGCCTTCCAACAGTTAAAGTATTGTGCAACATCCATATCTCACATTAAATTGACAGCTCCTTCTTTCTTTAATTGACACAAGGTTCAAATTACGAGACAGCTCCAAAACACCATCTGTTATACATTTAACTCGTTGCTATTCATTAAACAAAGGCACCCTGCGTCGATGGTATGTGGACATATAGGTCTATCCCTACTGAGGTATCGTCACTTGAAATATTCTCAGGAATACTTGTGCTGTTAGAATTGTTTTGAACTTCGGAAGATCTTCTACATATATATTCTTCCGTTTTGCATCCAGCTTCTGGTTTGATATTTTCTGTAGAAGCAATCTCCTTCATTTTTATGATCAACTTCATGTACAAAGCACTTTCTGGGTTCGAAAAATGACCAAACACAATGTTTGGCCCACCTTCTTGACTTAGCAATAACTATAAGACGCCTTTGTTGACATTTGGTCCCCAAATATTCAATCGCAGATAAGACTCACATACAAATACCGCACGGTCATTCAGCAGGACAATAACACAGAATCGATGCAACTTTTTATCACATCACATATGACAAGATTGAGTATGTGACCGTAACATCACACGTGTAACTAACGGATCAGGGGACAAGGTACTTGGGTGTTTCGAAAATCCCGAATATAGTCATTGCATATTACTTGAGACATCGGTTAAATTTAGGGCCGGACTGACAGGGCGGCTGACATATTGTTGCCCCCGGGCACAAATTCTCAATCCTCCCAACTACCATTACCCCAACTGCCCACTGTTTTTCCACGATTAAAGCACCTTTAGTAGCCACACCGTACATTATACCATAAATATCATAATATAAAATCAGGGTATATGCTATGTAACAATATTTATGAGAATAACACTGACAGTAATCATTAGCATACTTTTTGTTCATTTCACCGTGGGATGGCTGGAATTTGTAATTTGTTAATAAAGAACTACGGACAAATTAATATAAAGTTAACACTGGGGGTTTCAGTATTCGTGAACAAGGAGTACGATAAGCTACAAAGGAACGACCACTGCATGTAGCCCGAAATATTTTTCCGCGGGGGTATATACTTTCCGAAAAAAGCACGACAAAATCTTCTTGTAAGGGCATTAATATCAGTAAGAATTTGTAGTCTGCGAGCTATGCCAAGCACCCAGATTGGGTGTATTTATGCAAATCGTGTGCACATATAGGCCTAAGGGGGATAGTAATGGAATTATGTATGATCTGTCAGGAAAGTAAATGTACACCTATTTTTCGAGTCTGGCATTCCTGCGCTCCATCCGTGGAGAGTATGAGAATTAAATCAATCAAATGTTTACTGAGGGGCAAAAACAAAAGCTTAATCTGAATAAGACATTGCAGAGGGGCACAAGCTGTGAATACGAATAGTGCATTGTGTAAATAAAGGACGACACCGAAAGAGAAAGCCAGAAACAGCTGTTAAACTTACAAAAAAAGAGTAAAAATTGTCGAAGTGGGAACATAAAACACAAACACAACAAATACGCCGACAACTAAACGATCACCATGCCATGTTCTTGGTGTAGTGGTTAAGGTGCTGGCTTACAAATGCAATGGACGCAAGTTCGAATCCTCGGCAAGAACATTTTAAAAAATTTTTGTTAATAATACATACAACTCATGAGAGATGGTAAAAGAGGTCGTATTTAGTTTTTCGTAGCAATTATTATTGGTAATGTTTAGTACTGATAACACTTTTTGTCTTTGCGTATTGCTTTTGTTCTTGTCTTCATTTCGAAAGAGAAGAATATCCGAACAAATGCCACCAAAATTCCTCATATTTTGAATGTAAACGCCATTTGCAATTAGTAGAGAATAAAAATTGAACGTTCCGAAGTAGCTGCAAAAAGTAAAAGGAAAAACATGGAAGTCGACCATACTCATGGTTATTAAAAATACAATTTCTACATGCCTTACACCTCCCGACCACGTTTCTACGTTAGCAAGTAAGAGGCTTGTGTTTAGGTTAGGCTCGTCAATACGTTTTGCAAAGGGGCCCGGTTTAGCTCTGACGCACCACAGGTGCGAGAAAGGAGAAAAACACTTTTTCTCTCTCCCTCTGTGTGTCTATTTATCTATCTATTTGTGTATATATATAACGCTATTTGTGAATGCCATAACCACCCTAATTTTCAGCGGATTGAGACGAAACTTGGCACAAACATTAATTGTTGAAATATCTTGATGAGTTCGTTAACCAGAATAATCAGATGAAAATGTTCAAAATGGTGGCCCTTCAAACTCTTAAAAAGTTCCAAGGGAACCAAATTTCGCCCATAAATAGGTATTCAGAAAGTTTGAATAAATTTTCCTCTTTTACTGAAATATTTGTGTGCAGAAACTTATTGAAATATTGGACCCGATTAATCGCCTAAAGAAGGTTCACGCCCTTTCGCTACGGTCAGGTTTTTTTTTTTTTTTTTTTATCTTCCTATTGGAACAAGATGATTGTTAGTGATGATATGAAATTACACATTGAAAGTGAAGTAACTTGTGTAACGTGTTATTTGAAAGAATAATATAATAAATGTGCATTCCTCTAACACAGAGAACTCATGTATTTCGAGTTCGGGAGCCTGAATGGCGAGGAGTGTTATTTGATTTGCTTTTTAGTAACACATTGCATTGCAAATAAAGGTAGGCAACATTAGTGGTAAGTAAAACAACAACAATAATAATAATAATAATAATAATAATAATAATAATAATAATAATAATAATAATAATAATAATAATAATAATAATAGGTGTTGTTTGTGGCAAGGCAATATCTTCCTCAGTTCTTCTTCAAACGTAATGATTGTAACGCCATATCTCCCTTACAAACAAAATATTAGCAATTTATATCGAGAGAACGGGAAACTGTAGAGCGATGGGACCAACGTTGGACAGTATGCACCCATAGTACTCAGAAAAATAAGCGATTTCAATGCAAAATGAACGAAGAGTCATTGTCATGGGTACTCATGGGGCCACGGCAGAGCCCTCTTTAGGCAAAATGTCGATAGCTTATATCGAGAAAACAGGAGGTGATACTGGGATGGGACCAACGTTGAACACCGTGGACCCATAAGGCGCATCGAAAAAATTAGGGAGGCGGGCGCCAGCCAGCCTTACTTATTTCCACATAATAATATAAAATTATATTGTCGAAATACACACACGAGTTAGCTACTAATATTTCATATTATTATTATTATTATTATTATTATTATTATTATTATTATTATTATTATTATTATTATTATTATTATCTACAGCGTCTTTTCATTACGTGAGCATGTTTGACATGAAACCAAAGAGAAAATCCATCCTGTAGCGAAAAGAAACAATACTTTCTCTCAAATGGATAAAATATCAAGCCGAGATTGATTCGAACTCGCATGAACGGCGCGAAAAGCAAGTGCTTTGTCCACTATTTTTTAACTGACTCACCGAACGCGTTTCAGTAACTTGCTTATTGCTAATTTTACTTGCTTCACTCGTTTAACTTGCTTTTTCTAATAACTTATAACGACAGGGACACGAACACTGAAACATCGAGAACAGTTAAAAATGATAGATGCTCTCCCGCCGAGAATCGAACCCGAGACTCCATACACCAAAGGCGCACGTGCTAGCCTCTAGACCAGCGGCGATGGTAACGCTCACTTCCTGTGTCGTTAGGGATTACGACCACTGTCTTGCCAGCTATCACTTCTGTGGGTTGTATACTATGATCACATGTTTCTTCTTTGGTGGAAGAGTAAAACCTACATTATATGTAATACATGAGGTATTTAGACCTACATGCTCTTCATATAATGTAATAAAAGGGTCATGGTGTCGGATTTTAATACATGACGTATTGCAGTATACAACATGCTTTGCATTACTTGTTTGTTTGTAGACAGCTACTAGCTTAGTGTTCTGAAAGGTTGTGTATAAACTAGGGATAGCCCGTTCCGGAATTATTAGTTTTCGGACTCCCGAAAGTAAAGCCGGACAAATTCCGGAATTCGGAAAATTCCAATTTTGTAATAATTTCGGAATTCGGAAAAATCCGGAATTTAGAAATTTCTGATTTCGTTAACATTCCGGAATTCGGAAAATCCGGATTTTTTCGGAAAGTCGGAGTTTTTCACAATTCCGGAATTTTCTAAATTCCGGATTCTTTCCGAGTTCCGAAATTCTTCTGAATTCCGGAGTATAACTGAATTCCATAATTTTGCGAAATCCGGAAAGTGAAAGTTCCGCTTCCGAAAAATGAATTTATTTTGGTTAATATGAATCGTGGTGGAAATAAGTCTTTGACCAGGTAATGGCGACTGCTTTGAAAGAAATGGGGAGTATGAGAATTCAATCTGTTATATTTGTAGTTTCGTGTGGAGAAAGAACGAACTTGTGAACCAGTGGTTTAAGAAAAACTCAAGTTATTAATATAAACTTTGCCGACTTCATAAAAGAAATAAGACATTTTGAATCGAAAAATATAACATACAAATTTGCAAGCGGAGACAAAGAAACCTAACGTAACCAGACTAAAGACGGATCGTTTACCGCGTAGCGATCGCGGTTCAGTGGTCAAGGTGCTTCTGCGAATGCACGTTGCAGTTTTTTTTTCTTACTTTAGAATTTTTGATGGCGATTGATCAGCGATAACATACGTTTTATTATATTCAGATATTTGAATACTCGGATGTTTCAATACTTGAACTATCAAATCTTCAGGAATAATAATAGTAATAATAATAATTATTATTATTATCTCGTAGAAGATTAAAATCTAGAAGCTAAATTGTCGCTCAGGTCATACCGTTACAAGGAGAAACGTGACATTTGGAAAGAATATTTCGGTTTGGTTTAATGTTGCTCACGAGAAGAGGAGTTTGTCATCTCGTTTCTAAAACAAATAAAATAACATGAGAATTAACATTTTACATTCGAGACGGGTCAGGGCTAAATCAAAATTTTCGTCTCTCTTTGGAGATGACAATCGAGACGAGACGAAAAGTATCGTAAACATTTCCCGTCTTGTCTCGATTCTCGAAATAGTGTATGTCCATTCTTTAAGTAACAATTGCTCTGTAGACTGAATCTCATAGGCTATTTCGTTACATTGTATTTCAGAGCTCATTGATTTATGCTCTGTGTAGGTATTTTTGTAGCAAAGCTTTTATATTTACCTCTGCATATTCTAAAAATTAGTTTATTATATGCCTTACTGTCGCGTGATATTCAGTTATATTTATTACAGTTATTTTCCTCAAAACATACTTTCTACATGCAACTTCAATAAAAGGTTCTAGTTTAAAATGTTGGTAGTTGCAGAGGTGTGTCTTGAAGGTACGGAACCCTTTCCCCGAAATCTCTAATTTTAAGTAAGTTTTGCCAAATTTCAGGGCAAGTTTAAAACTACTACTACTACTATTATTATTATTATTATTATTATTATTATTATTATTATTATTATTATTATTATTATTATTATTATTATTATTATTATTATTATATCAACTCCATGTATAATCTTTAAAAGATATACGGTTCGTATCTGAATAGTAAAAGCTAATTGACTGTCGATCTCGGTCGTCTGGAAGTCTTAAGGAGACAAGGATATCGGTCACGTTCTGGGTTTGAGTTCCGAAGGGGCAAGTATTCGGGCTCGAGCAAAAAATTGTTAAAAGTTATAGGCTTCATCCAAACATATTCAAAACAGCTGGGACCGGGTTTGGGCTTCTCAACGGCTCGAGCGGCTTGGCTTACAGCGCATTCAATATCGAACCGAATCGAGAAGTGAGCCGAGCCAACAGCTCACCACACCGAGCCGATTTGAGCCATTGGCTTAGTTGAGCTGAGTCGAAACGTGCTGATGAACTAGTTTCAACTTAGCTGGCTCGAACCGGTTCACATGAGCCGAGTAGGTGACCCATCCCAACCGAGAAAGCTCGAGCCATCGGCTCAATTGAGCTGAGTCGATGGCTTGTTCCAACTAAGCCGGCTCGGGTCATCGGCTCATCCCAACCGAGCCGACTCGAGCTGTTCGCTCAGTTGATACGAGCCGAGCCGGTTGATATCACTACCCGAGTTGGTCTTCTGCTTGGGCTCAAGAATTCGACCGTGCAGATCTCAGCCTTGATTTTAAGAACTACAGTATATAATTATATTGGTGATTACGACATTTGAGGCTGTCTCGTAATAATAATAATAATAATAAACTCTTGTCTTCTCGTTATCTAGACGAGACGAGATACACTAAAATTGCCCCACGAGATGCACTAAAATTACGAGATGAGACGCACCTCTGTCGTGAGCAACACTAAAAGTATTCCACATTACTGCTTACATTTCTCATGGCTTTTGCTTTCCAGTCTGATCAGGCCAATATTTCAAAACGAGTTAAAACGAGCTGAACGAGTGAGAGAGCCATTATCAAACTCAACTCAACTCGAAACTAGACCTCGAAAACAGCGACTTGGCTCGGAACTCAATTCAAGAAAATTACCTTTGACTCGACTCAAATTGTACTCGAGTTGAATTGAATTTTGGCTCGACTTGTGCTCATCCCTATTCGTGTTTGTATTTTATGTTTCCACTTCAACAATGTCTACTCTTTTTTCTCCTTTTACCTGCTGTTTCTGGATTTCTCTTTCGGTGTCGTCCTTTATTTACACCGTGCACTATTCTTATTCCCAGCTTGTGACCCGCTTCAATGTCTTATTCAGTTTAGGCTTTTCTTCTTACATTGACTTGACATGTGATTGATTTAATTCTCACTTTCCGCGCACGACCGATGAAAATGTTTTATTATTATTATTATTATTATTATTATTATTATTATTATTATTATTATTATTATTATTATTATTATTATTATTATTATACTATTGAACTTGCACGGCGAAATTACTGTATAATACGATATCATTTCTGTAATTTTACTCCATTGTATGCTATTTAGTTTATTAATGGGCACTAAATTGTCTCCAGATCAACGAATAAATTAACTACGGCATGCACTTTGGTGGACATATCATTGCAATAAGATTATTGGTTCGTTCCAAACATGTTCATGTCATGATATTTCCACCAAAGTGCATGCCGTAGTTAATTTATTCGTTGATCTGGAGACAATTTAGTGCCCATTAATAAATTAAATAACATACAATGGAATAAAATTACTGAAATGATATCGTATTATACAGTAATTTCGCCGTGCAAGTTCAATAGTATAATAATAATAATAATAATAATAATAATAATAATAATAATAATAATAATAATAATAATAATAATAAAACATTTTCATCGGTCGTGCGCGGAAAGTGAAAATTAAATTAATCACATGTCAAGTCAATGTAAGGAGAAAAGCCTAAACTGAATAAGACATTGAAGCGGGTCACAAGCTGGGAATAAGAATAGTGCATGGTGTTAATAAAGGACGACACCGACAGAGAAATCCAGAAACGATAGGTAAACGAAAAAAAAAAAGAGTAGAAATTGTTGAAGTGGAAACAAAATACAAATACGAATAGGGATGAGCAGGAGTCGAGCCAAAATTCGACTCGACTCGAGTTCAATCCGAGTCGAGTCAAAGGTATTTTTCTTGTAGTACTTAAAATTATACTGTAGTTCTTAAAATTAAGGCTGAGACCTGCACGGTCGAATTCTTGAGCTCAAGCAGAAGACCAACTCGGGTAGTGATATCAACCGGCTCGGCTCGTATCAACTGAGCGAAGTTGTTGTATTACTTCTGCTTCCGCCCCTGTCAAATCTGGTCGATCTCGTTGACGCGACATATTTGCTTTTTTATACCCCTTTCTTCGTTTACTGAACAAAACAGTAACTATTCTGAAATATACTACTGCGCATGCCTCGTAGATAAATATTTCTGATGCCAATAGTTTCCGTTTTGTCCAAGGAATGTTCTTTTTCTTATTCCCAGCATGACCCTTTTATTACATTATATGAAGAGCATGTAGGTCTAAATACCTCATGTATTACATATAATGTAGGTTTTACTCTTGCAGCAGAGAAGAAACATGTGATCATAGTATACAACCCACAGAAGTGATAGCTGGCAAGACAGTGGTCGTAATCCCTAACGACACAGGGAGAGAGTGGTGCCCTTCCCGCTGGTCTAGTCGCTAGCACGTGCGCCTTTGGTGTATGGAGTTCCGGGTTCGATTCCCGGCGGGAGAGCATCTATCATTTTTAACTGTTCTCGATGTTTCTGTGTTCGTGTCTCTGTCGTTATAAGTTATTAGAAAAAGCAAGTTAAACGAGTGAAGCAAGTAAAATTAGCAATAAGTAAGTTACTGAAACACGTTCAGTGAGTCAGTTAAAAAAAAGTGGACAAAGCACTTGCTTTTCGCGCCGTCCATGCGAGTTCGAATTAATCTCGGCTTGATATTTTATCCATTTGAGAGAAAGTATTGTTTGTTTTCGCTACAGGTAGTCCCTCTTTTCGTATTTTTTGCTGTCGTTCACAGTTAAAGTAACTGACTATTCTTTCTACGAATGATGGATCTTCTCTTTGGCTTCATGTCAAACACGCACACGTAATGAAAAGACACTGTCGATAATAATAATAATAATAATAATAATAATAATAATAATAATAATATGAAATATTAGTAGCTAACTCGTGTGTGTATTTCGACAACATAATTTTATATTATTATGTGGAAATAAGTAAGGCTGGCTGGCGCCCCCCCCCCTATTTTTTCGATGCGCTTTATGGGTCCACGGTGTCCAAAGTTGGTCCCATCCCAGTATCACCTCTCGATATAAGTTATTGACACTTTGCCTAAAGAGGGCTCTGCCGTGGCCCCATGAGTACCCATGACAATGACTCTTCGTTCCTTTTGCATTGAAATCGCTTACTTTTCTGAGTACTATGAGTGCATACTGTCCAACGTTGGTCCCATCGCTCTACAGTTTCTCGTTCTCTCGATATAAATTGCTAATATTTTGTTTGTAAGAGAGATATGGCGTTACAATCATTACGTTTGAAGAAGAATTGATTAAGATATTACCTTGCCACAAACAACACCTATTATTATTATTATTATTATTATTATTATTATTATTATTATTATTATTATTATTATTATTATTATTATTTTATTTTATTTACCACTAATGGTGTCTACCTTTATTTGCAATGCAATGTGTTACTAAAAAGCAAATCAAATAACACTCCTCGCCATTCAGGCTCCCGAACTCGAAATACATGAGTTCTCTGTGTTAGAGGAATGCACATTTATTATATTATTCTTTCAAATAACACGTTACACAAGTTACTTCACTTTCAATGTGTAATTTCATATCATCACTAACAATCATCTTGTTCCGATAGGAAAATAACCCCCTTCTGCAAAAAAAAAAAAAAAAAAAAAAACTGACCGTAGCGAAAGGGCGTGAACCTTCTTTAGGCGATTAATCGGGTCCAATATTTCAATAAGTTTCTGCACACAAATATTTCAGTAAAAGAGGAAAATTTATTCAAACTTTCTGAATACCTATTTATGGGCGAAATTTGGTTCCCTTGGAACTTTTTAAGAGTTTGAAGGGCCACCATTTTGAACATTTTCATCTGATTATTCTGGTTAACGAACTCGTCAAGATATTTCAACAATTAATGTTTGTGCCAAGTTTCGTCTCAATCCGCTGAAAATTAGGGTGGTTATGGCATTCACAAATAGCGTTATATATATATATACAAATAGATAGATAAGTAGACACACAGAGGGAGAGAGAAAAAGTGTTTTTCTCCTTTCTCGCACCTGTGGTGCGTCAGAGCTAAACCGGGCCCCTTTGCAAAACGTATTGACCAACCTAACCTAAACACAAACCTCTTACTTGCTAACGTAGAAACGTGGTCGGGAGGTGTAAGGCATGTAGAAATTGTATTTTTAATAACCATGAGTATGGTCCACTTCCATGTTTTTCTTTTTACTTTTTGCAGCTACATCGGAACGTTCAATTTTTATTCTTCACTAATTGCAAATGGCGTTTACATTCAAAATATGAGGAATTTCGGTGGCATTTGTTCGGATATTCTTCTCTTTGGAAATGAAGAAAAGAATAAAAGCAACACGCAAAGACAAAAAGTATTATCAGTACTAAACATTACCAATAATAATTGCTACGAAAAACTAAATACGACCTCTTTTACCATCTCTCATGAGTTGTATGTATTATTAACAAAAATTTTTAAAATGTCCTCGCTTAAGATTCGAACTTGCGTCCTTTGCATTTGTAAGCCAGCACCTTAACCACTACACCAAGAACATGGCATGGTGATCGTTTAGTTGTCGGCGTATTTGTTGTGTTTGTGTTTTATGTTCCCACTTCGACAATTTTTACTCTTTTTTTGTAAGTTTAACAGCTGTTTCTGGCTTTCTCTTTCGGTGTCGTCCTTTATTTACGCAATGCACTATTCGTATTCACAGCTTGTGCTCCTCTGCAATGTCTTATTCAGATTAAGCTTTTGTTTTTGCCCCTCAGTAAACATTTGATTGATTTAATTCTCATACTCTCCACGGATGGAGCGCAGGAATGCCAGACTCGAAAAATAGGTGTACATTTACTTTCCTGACAGATCATACTATGATTGCGACGCACAGTGGGGCCAAAGCACTGAATTCTTGAAAAAAAAAAAAGTAGAAATGCGCAATATGAAGCAGAAAATTGAAAAACTAATTAGTTCGATGTGTGAAATGGCTACAATAATGCCTTCGATATGTAGAAAAAAGATTTGTACATAAAATAAATTTACAAACAAAAAAAAAACGGTTTTTAAGTAGCACGCACCAAGATGCACTACATGTACATGTCTTTGAAAGTGTAAAAGAAGATTCATGCACTGAAATGTTTATGTTATTTCGACATTATTTCATCAAAAATATAGAGGTTTACATCACAAAAGGAAATATTCCTTATACAGAGATCCAAAACAACACCAACAACAACATTTGGGAGGTGATTCCTGACATATAGTCGCCTGCAGATACTGTTTCACCTCAAAAAATTCCTACAATAGGTTTCTCAACGGTTTTCTGTATTGTCAAATGTGCTGAATACCATTAAAAGTTTACCAAAATTTGACCACCGGAAAGGCCTGATTTTCAAGATGGTGTCCAAAATTGTTGTTAACTCTTTTACAATCTCAGGCTTTCATTCAAGTAGTTTACTGGATCATCACTATTTATTCTGGGATTATGGTTAGTACATCATTCTTTTCAGAAGAAAACAAGCTTACGAGTGGTGCCATCCAAATGTATGCATGACCTACGTGGAAAGGGAAATTGAGGATAATTTGTAAAATTTCCCTCTTAAAAAATCCCTTTTCAAAAGTTTTGCGCCCTCTGAAGCAGCCCCGGATAAAAATATAGAACCCAAATGTTCCTAATAAGTATTATGGGATATAGGCTATGTACGTGCCAAATTACATTGTGAAATCTTTAGTAGTTATGATGGAATAGAATATTTACCAATATCCATACTCTGTGAATATATCTAAGAAAATATATAAGTAGACGATAAATAGGACAGAACATAAAAGTTCCTAACACAGTACTATTAATCCGGGTATTATCATTCGGAACTCATTATTTTTAGAATGAAGCAATCTTTCTTATGGTATCATCCCCATGTGTCCATGATGTACGTGGAAAAGGAAATTGGGGATAATTCGAAAAAAAAATCCTCGTAAAAATTCCCTTTTCAGAAGTTTAGCATCTTCTGAAGTAGCCGCGGATAAGAGTACAGTACCTTAATGTTTCTTTTAAAAAATACTATAGGAATAGACTATGTGTGTGAGAAATTAAATTCTGAAGTATGAAGTTTGAAGAGAAAACAAAATGTTTACCAATATCCTACTCTGTTAATATACCTAACCAAACCTACAAGTATGCAATAAATAGCACATCTACAGTTTTCATCGTACAAAAGTTATTCTAGTGTCTACTCATATAATTCGATGTAATTAACATACATTTGCTACAGCGAAATGTTAAACAGTACATTCTTTATTCTTATTTTACCAAAAGTTAACAGAAGTTTTCTTTAACATTAACGTATTTACAATCGTTGTAAAAAAATTTCCCCATACAATTTCATTCAAAATATTTTGATTTCTTATTTTCATTCTAATGTATTTCAAATGTATTTTTTATAGTCTTAAAATATGTTTGTTACATCTAAATGGTAAAGAATAGTTTCTTTGTCTTTGGTTTACATAAAATTAATATAAGTTTTGTTAAACATTAACGTATTTACGAATAGTCATTGTTACATTCCTCATCCCAAACAGATTCATTGAAAATATTTTCACAGTTTTCTGTTTGGTAAGGTCCGCAAACAGATGTGCATCAT
Source organism: Thermobia domestica (assembly GCF_964235325.1). NCBI lineage: Eukaryota > Metazoa > Arthropoda > Insecta > Zygentoma > Lepismatidae > Thermobia > Thermobia domestica. The sequence goes on from NW_027655974.1 coordinate 264,974, forward strand.
AGTCCATATCTCGTGCAACTGCACCGTTTTGTTAGGCAGGCATTTGTGTATTCAATTACAGTGGGGCATACGAAGAAGACTTTCTGGTGCAACCGGTGTATCTGTCATAACAGGTATATACTGATTGTGCCATAGTTTCCACCTCCAATCAACTGCATTCATACCACTGTCATTTCCGATCCAAACCTTCATTGGTAACAAACTCTAAAGTTGTGGTATTATGTTGAGAACTCAGTAGGAGGAAGACACTCTGGAGTCGTTTTACTGAAGAGTTGGTAGCGCAAAGAGACAAGGAAATCAGTAGATCTACTTATGCGCATAAGCAAGATAGTCATTACCTTTATCCCTAGCGAAGTTATAACAGATTTTGTTTGATATGGCAGCAGGAACACATTTCCACAGCTCTGAATCCTTTTCTCACTGCTTATGAATTTTTGGAATACTGACTTCTTGCTATACCAAATATGTGCGAAGTTGAATCATATCCTGTGTAAGCACGAATGAACAACAGTTACAAACAGGGGTGGACTGGCCATTATCAAGTACCGGCCCGATGGCCGCTGCGCCCTCCTCACATCAGTTCCTTTGCGCCTTTCTTGGGAGGGACTAAGACCCATCTTAGCCTCGGGAAGGCGCACAGTTTCCTCTCTGAACACATTTAAAAAAAACAAAGCTACATATTTATTTTATAAATTCGCTAGCGTTTGGCCAGCTAGGGCCCACCCTAGACCCTGGTATTTGCTCGGCCTGCGGCCTCGCTCTTTCTGTCTTTGGCTTTGGGAGTGTCATTATAATGATCTTAGGGACCCTGAATTTTATAGATTTGACTCTAATATCGGTCATTTTGGATGATTTTTATAAATCAACTCTCCCACCCCCACTGCTCCGCCCCCAGGTCCCGTCTTTACTTGGCCTACGGCCATGCCCTTTCTGTTTTAGGCTTTGGTGGTACCATTAATGATCTCGGCGACTTCGAAATATATTGATTTGACTCTAATCTCGGTCATTTTGGATCATTTTTACATGTCCCTCCCTCCCACCCCCGCCGTAGGGGCGCTAGTGGCGTTATATACCAAGGCTGTTTTATGTCACACTATAACCTATATGTTTCCAAAATTTCGTTAAAATTATTTTTCTCGTTCTTACGTTATACCATTAAAACCATTCCTACTGTTATAACCCCCATTTAAATAGCATTGGGTTCAAGTTTCCACCCCTTCCCCTCTGCAAAGGGAAGAGTTGGGGGTTGCTAACCCAGACAGTGTTGATTACGGGCACCAAAGAATATTTATGACAAGATTGCTCAAAATCGGTTGAACCGTCTAGGAGGAGATGTGGAACATACTCATACATACATACAAACATACAAGGGCATTTATAATATAGTAGATATACAGTATTATTTTACGTATATATGCACATTGAAAAAGTATACATATACAAAATTATATGATGCCCAAATACATAATGTATATAGAATATACACTTGAAATTAAAACAGCAATTACCAAAGAAGTTAACCAAGCTGGAGTTTTTTCTGTCATGATGGACACGACCCTAGATGTCTCCTCATATGACCAGTGCTCCATAGTGCTTCGGTATGTGTACAATGGATTTGTTCAGGAAAGAGTTATTGCCCTCAAACATGTGATTTCAACAACAGGAGAGAACCTCTTTCAACCCTCGAACAGTCTTTGGCTGAAGTAAAAGTACCTATCGAAAAATGTGTGGCAGGCGCTTTTGATGGAGTGTCAAATATGAGCGGACTATATAAAGGTGTGACAGCAAAACTGAAAGAGATCAATCAGAAACACATTCACATATGGTGCCATTCACATGTGTTGAACTTGGTGATAACTGACCTCGTGCAGAGTGTGGGTGTTTGTATATCTTTTTTTGGGCTTCTCCAGGAAATTCAGATATTCTTGAAAGAAGCCCAGAAACGACTTGAGGTGTACTTGGAACAAAACCCAAGCGTCCGTCTTGAGGGTATTGGGATAACTCGATGGAGAAGTAAAAGCAACGCTGCTGTAAAAATATTTAGACACTTTCATTACTTGGCAACCGACTCAAAGGATGCCAGACCAAGAAAACTCGTAGCAGCTTTTAGTGTGATTGGCAACTCGCAAGAATTCAATTCCAAAGTCAGACATGATGCAATGTCTCTCATTCAAAAGTTGTGCTCCTTTGAGACTATGATTGTGGCTATGATGTTTTTATTGATTTTTCAGCATACCACACCTTTATCGGACTACTTGCAAACCAAAAACTTAAGACTACGTCCGAGCATGGCGCCTGATATCCTCAACTCAAAATAAGTTGAAAGAAGCTAGGAATTAGTTTGACAAAGTCTACAAAGCAGCAGAACACTTTGCAACAGAAATGTCAAATAGTATTGAACGACCCATTACAGATGTTCCTAGTCTAGAACAAGTTACTATAGAAACAGAATTGCCTGAGGTAAAATGTAGAAAAAGAAAGAAAATGGCAGAGGAATCAGCTTCTGATGAAGTAATTGAAGACAGTAAATACAGATTTGAAGTAACCGTTTTCAACTGTGTTCTAGAACAAATTTCTAACAGCATGCAGGAACAATTTGCTGAAAATCGAAGCTTATACTTAGATTTAGTGTGTTTTGATCCTAAGAAGTTCAAGAGTTTAAGTTTAGCTTCGTTGTCACTGAAAAGAATCACTGAATTAATTCCTGATTGTGAAGAGGGGAAACTTAAAGAAGAGCTTCTTTCGTTTTCATCAATGTGGGAAGAGTTTTCAAACTCCCCTTATAAGAACCAAAAAAAGAATCAAGAAGTTGTTGAGGTTCGTACGATTGAAGATTTGATTGAAGAGGACAAGTTTTCTGAAGATTTCATGGAGGATGAGGAGGAATATTTGGGGCCGACTGACGATATTGTGGATTTAAGTCTATAAAATGTGATGGAATGAAGTGCATTTTTTTCTTTAAGTGCACCTTCGATGTGATTCTGCAGTACAATATGTACTCAAGACTCTACACAGAATTATTCAAAGTTTATAAGTATCTCCTTACATTACCGGCAACACAAGTGTCCTGTGAGCGAGCATTTTCAAAGCTCAGATACATAAAAACAAGACTCCGTTCAAGACTTTACAGATGAACATCTGGAATCATTGTTCTCAGTGTGCGAATTAGATAATCTATATTGGGGGGGGGGTTAAAATTAGGCCAACAGAACATAAAGTCTGAAGGTGCAAATTTCAAAATGAAACAATAATGCCTTACCCCCCATATACATATATATATATATATATATATATATATATATATATATATATATATATATATATATATATATATATATATATATATATGTTATCAGTACCCGATAAAAGTTGTTTGTTGTATTAAAGGCCATCCATAGTTTTCCCTGTGGTTCGGCTTCAGGAATAGACGGACTGTCTCCTCAACATTTAAAAGTCCTAATGTCCAAATCAGCAGGTGATTCAGCGCTCATGTTACTAAATTCAATAACTAGGATGACAAATCTAATTTTAAATGGAAAGGCAAATCCGGATATATGTAAATATTTTTACGGAGCAAATTTATGTGCCTTACGAAAGAAAGATGGTGGAATCAGGCCAATAGCAGTAGGTTGTGTTTTTAGAAGATTGGCTTCAAAGATTGCTGTTTCATTGGTCTACAATCGTTGTACTAACTATTTCGTATTTCATCACAAGTAGAATGCCAACAAGGTGGCCCTGCTGGACCGATGATTTTTAGCTTAGCAATTCACCCAATAGTGCGCTTGCTTTCTTCTGAAATAAATCTATTTTATTTAGACGATGGCACATTAGGGGGCTCACCAGATACGGTTATACAAGATCTAAAGTTCTTATTGACAGAATCTAAGAAGATAGGTCTGCAAGTTAATCCTTCTAAGTGCGAACTGTTCTTCACGTCGGGTAAGTCAGATCCAATTATAGAAGCCCAGTTTCAGAATTTTTTTTTGTCCTGGACCTGGAATTCGGACAACACAAGCTCACGAGCTATCGTTATTAGGAACACCACTACTTGACGAAAGCTATGAAAGTTATTTTGAAGACCATTTGAACAGTTTAAAAATGATAACACATAGATTAAAAGGACTACCATCACATACAGCCTTCTTTCTCCTAAAAAATTGTCTAAGTGTCCCCAAATTAACTTACTTTTTGCGAACCACTCCCACATGGCTTTCTCCCATCAAAAATCTTCAGTTGGATAACTCTCTGAAAACATCTTTACAAACAATAATAAATCAAGTTTCAAATGAAAGTCAATGCGCTCAGGCAAGTTTACCAATACGATTCGGTGGTTTAAATATTCGAAGAGTATCCGAATTGAGCCTTTCTGCGTTTTTGTCTTCTTGCTGTGGGGTGTTGTCACTAGTCTCCAACATTTTGAAAATTTCAGTTGACGAAGTGAAAATCCCTCATCTGTCGGAAGCATTGGAATTGTGGAAAGGCATCTATAATAATACCATTCCGGAGGCCAAGGATCACAAAGAAAATGGGATGAAATCCTACTAAACGAGATAGCTGGGAAGGAGATAATTTTACAAAATACTTTTGACGTTGCTCGCCTAAAAGCACTTCAGAAAAAAGAGTCTGGCGCCTGGTTACAAGCTACACCTTCAAAAAACATCGGAACTTTTTTAGACGATAATATTTTCAAAATATGTGTAGCATTACGCTTGGGACTTAATGTTTGCCACCCA